>NC_056747.1:546695025-546705025 GCF_019279795.1 Protopterus annectens | reverse complement strand
GTTTTTCTGTTTATAAGGCATATTTTCTTTATTCCCAATCTCCATAAAAAATCTTAGCATTCAACTTTATATCCATACCACTTGTTTCTTTCTTTAATTGCTTTAATCTTTACTTCTGAAACATTATCCTATAGATTAATACAATAATATTTTCTCATAATATTATTTAACCATGTTTTTCTATCCTCATCCACTTCATCAATCTTTATATTCCAAATTCTTATCTTTTGTTGATAATTCTCTATTATTCCATTACAGCACTATTTTGTTCTTTCGTTATTTCTTATATTTTCCCCAAATTCCCTGTACTTATATGCCAATACATTTCTCACTAATTTCTCATTCTTTTCATTTAACCATTTCAGTGCCTTATGTAAATTTAATGAAGTAGCATAAACTATTGGATTTATTATACTTAGACCTTCTTTTTCGTGTTCATATATAAAACCTGCCTATCAACAGGATTTAATCTTGATCCCCATATAAAGGAGAAGAATATTTCTCATTAAAGTTTTTCATATCCTCTAGGAATCATGACAACACTGGATAAGTATGCTATCTTTCCTATAATCACTGAATTAATCAAATATACTTTTTCTTATATGCTCAACTGTACATTTTCCATAATATACAGATGTTTCTTTATTTCCTTTATTATTATTTCCAATCCCTTATTTTCTTCTTTATCAAGATTTATCCCTATAACAGATATTTCTTTCATAAAAAATTGTACACCTGCAATTTTTATTGTATCACATATTCCTTTTGCTGTATAATTTAAAGCTGTTGGTCTCCAGTTTTTATATATTCTTTTATCCCTTTTTCCATGTACATTTTAATACTCAGCTACACAATTCCTTATAGTTTAATCCTTCATTTAACCATTCATTGAATGTGCATATTAAATATTTTTTCTGCCATCTTTCTAGATTTTTATACATTTCAAACCCAACACCATTTTGGTCTGATGCTGATTCCACATTTAACTGTTTAAATGCTTTTTCTGATTCATATAACGTAGTCTCTTTTATAGACTCTTTATTATTTTGTTCAGATTTTTTTACTTCCCATTTTTATACTCTCACTATCTTTTTTACTAAAAAATTATTCTACATAACTTACAATTTCCATGTTTTGCTGACTTTTCTTTATCTTTCATTCCCCTCATTATGCTACTATCCTCCGTCACTATCTTGTTTAAGGAATGTGAAATTTCCTCTTTTCTCAATTATAAAATTACCTTTGTTTATAAAACAGTTCTCTATTTTTTCATACTTTTTTGTATACTTTTTTCCTTCCTTTAATAGTCTCTATTATTATTTTCTAAGTTATTCATCACATCTTTGTAAATTTTAGCATATTCCTGCTTTTATTTTTCTTTCTTTCTTTATTTTTGTAAAATATAGAACCATCTTTATATTTTCTTTTTAAAGCAATCTACCATTCTGACCAATTAGCATAAAATGGTTTCATGGTAATATGAACTTTCCATAATTGCTTAATATCTTTCTTTCCATTTTCATTCCATTCCTTTTTATTTATTCTTTTTATACCTTATCCAGTCTTGATATACTCTTTATTGCAATATATTTCCAACCATTTTACCAAATTATCTGAGAAACCTGTTGCAGTAATGTCTTCTTCCATTATGCACATTCCTTCTGATACCGAAAAATTATCTATTTCAGATTTTAAAGTACCTATCCTGTAAGTTAATCTTTTTTACTGCATATACCTGACTTTCCACAAGTTACTACTCCCATCATTTTTACATCTTTTCCTTTTATTTCCATTTTAGTCACAACTGAAATATCCTGTAATTATTATGCCCATATTTACAAACACATAATACAATATTTTTGAAATAGAGTTTTCCTTACTTTGCTAGTCACATATGCATATACAGCAATAATTCTTTATATTTTTTCTTGCCATCTTATATCGATAATTCTTGTTCTTTCCATTTTAACTAATATAACATCCAGAATGTTCACTACTCTTCTGCATAGAACTGCTATTCCTGAACACTGTTTATTTTCTGTGTTCCACATTATTTCCTCATCCCATATTTTTTGTGTCTGTAGTCTTTCTTCGTGTGTCAAAATTCTTATGTCCTCCAGAATAATTATATCAATTTCAGTTTTTATGCCATTCTAAAATTGCTATCCGTCTAGTACTATATTTCATACTGTAATCATTCACTGACAGAGTTCTTAAATTATTCCTTTTCCTGTTTCTTAGTTTAGGCGATACCATCCTATACTAATTTCTTATAAGAAAAACTTTATCCATCTCCTTTCTTCTTTTCCTTTATGTTAATGACTTTAAATTTTTTTTTTCTGTCTTTAACTCTTCTATGAAAGGAATTGTTTTCCCTCTTACCATTTCCAACTTACTTCTTCATTACTTACTTTTGATTCTATCTCTAATTCATCTCCATCATTATTTTTCAGTATATTCCTTCTTTTCTAAAGTTTCATCTGTTTTTATCTAATCTTCAATCCTTTCTTGTTCTTTTTGTTTATTCTGGTTTATAACGCTTAGCTCATTCTCTTTTCCTTTACAATCCATTCATAAATATCTTATTTTTTACATTTATAACATTGAAGTTCACATTTTTGCTTCATGTCCTGTTTTACCACATATATAACATTTTGCTTTGTCACAACTATTAACTAAATGTCATTCTTTTCCACAGAAATACCATGTCTTTGGTTGTCCCCAGTATTTTACAAGATCATCATCATTTATAACACTTGGAATATGTACAATTTTGTCCATTTCCGTTTTTAGAATAAAGTTACATTTCCATGCCCCAGTTTATAAACCCCTATGTCATAAACTTTTGAAATGTCCATTATTTCTTTACATATGTCTTTAAATGTCTTTTAGTGTCGCTCTTTCTGTTTCTATTTGAAACTGTATGTCCACTTTCTTTTTAGTCTCTCAAAAAGATGCTTCTATTATATATTCATTCCAAGAATTGTCATTCTGTGTTTTTTCATATTCACACACATATCTCTCCATACCTTGTACAGTCTCAAAGAAGATATCACAAAAAGTCTGTTTGTGAATTGAGATAAATGCTCTTTCCTCTTGCTCTTTCACTCCAAAAGGTAAACATGCTCTGTCCCATACCTTGTAGCTGTTCAGTTCCTGTTCCCTTTTGCTTTGTATTCTTGCCACAGTTTTTCTTTTCACGCTGTCTTCTTTTCTTTTTGCTCTCACTATTTACTGTTTGGCTGCTACTGTCTCTGCATATGCCTTCTTTATCATTCTGCTTCTTCCTTCCAGCATTACTTCTTCATCTCCTTCACCTATTTTTTCCATAATAGCCCCCCATGAAACCTCCTTTTTTGGCTTGCTTTGGTTAATTAACTCTTGCACTATAATATTGTAAATATATACTCCTCTCTGACTGTCTCCCCAGTTTGATCAAACTGCTTTCTCTGAAAAGCTTCTTCCAAATCTTCTACTGTTATGTTACATACTACTTCTGAGCTGGCATTAACCTCTGTTCCCTTCTGCTGCTATTCTGTATCGCACACCATCTTCCCAGCGACCTCTGCACTAGGAATAGGACCTGCATACATACTCATAGATAGGTTTAGGTTCATAGATTAGTACTAAGCTAACTGCCCTTGTGAGCCATTTTAAGCTTAGCCAATTATCCCTTGTGAGACTCAAACCCTGCACCTTGTGTTTGTAAGACAAACACCTTAACCATTAGGCCACCCTCCCACCTTTCATGTACAAACAACACCATGAGTACCGATCATGAGTAGGGAAAGTTCCCTGATAACCTGTCAGATTTCACCTTGTAATATAAATACCACTTTGGGTCTCCCTCAAAAGAGGCCACTAGTCTAGAAGGACTAACCCGGTCAACAAATGATACATAAATAAAATAAATCAAATCCTCTCTCTTCCTTGATTTCACCCAAAAAACAGTGCTCCTGTTTGATTTGCATAAAGCCAGCTAAAATACACCAAGGTTTTTGTAGTCAACCAGCAGGTAATTTGAGGGAAAGTAGAAATTCCGCATATATAATCACACACACACACACACACACACACACACACACACACACACACACACACACACACACACACACACACATCTGTCTATGTGTGTGTATTTTTTAAGTATGTAAGCGTGTATCTATATATATGCATGTATATGTATATATTTATATATATATAGAGAGAGAGAGAGAAAGAGCGAGGTAAACCTATATCTATATATATAGATAGACAGACATGCGCATATATAGAATACCTACATTTTTGATCAGCTGTATGGATTTTTCACCAGTTGATGAAAACAAGCATCAACAAAACAGTCCAACTGTTTTTACGTATTTTCACTTAGCGATTTTATGGTTTGGGCTTTTTTGTTTTATGATTAAAGTTCGTTTCTATAGTTACCAATTTGACCTGACTATTCTATTTTTTTTCTGGTTTGGTTAATGTTTCATGCCATGTTATCAGGTCCCATAGAGGCTGTGTTTTTGGCCTTGGAGAAAGTGGTTAATACCTGCTCTTTACAGATACTAGATAGAGAGTAAGTGGTAGGAATGTTTTGGGGTTTGTGCGGTGGGGATGGGGGGAGAAGTTTTCATTGAACCTGTCTGCTAGCATGTTGGCTATTTCCACTGGTTCAGTATATGTGGTACCATTCACTACCAGTTCAGCGCAAATCTTGGCTTTTCCTTCAAGGTTTCAGATGTAACTAAAGAAGGCCTTATGGTTATCCTTAGCTAGGGGTGCTAGTCTAGATTTGTAGTTAGCTTTAGAGGACTTTACAAGATGTCTTATTTGCTTGTTCAAGCTGAAAAGAGTGTGCTTCCAGTTTTGAGATCATTTCTTCTTGCTCTTAGACAGCCATTTCTTCCTCTTATTATATAACCTGTTTATGGTGGATGTCCACCAGGCAGGCTTGTTTTTTCTTGAGGTTCTTGCTTTGGTCCTATTGGGAACAACTGAGTCAATACAATTGTATAGACATTTATACAGTGCATTGGTGTATATCCCAGTATAGGTGTCCTTGCCGTCAGTTGGGACAGGAGCTCTGAAGCTATTAATGCCTTCTTGTAAGAGACTGTAGTTGGCTTTGGAGAAGTTTTTTAGCCTAATTTCTCCTGGGTGAGGGCTGATGTTATTGTTAATTCAAAAGAAACTGATTTATGATCAGACTTCACCAGGGAGGGATGCACACTTGTGGTGGTGTACCATTCTACCATGTTACGAGTACCAAGTCTAGAATGTTTGGGCCCCTTTTGGGGGTGCCAACTATCTGCTCCAAGGCATTTGAGTTAATGAAGTCCAGGAACCTTTTGGCGAGTGTGTTTCTACTAGTATAATTTACCCAGTCTATGGCTAGGTACTTAAAGTCACCCATAACCAGGGTGTTCGGTTGTATTTTGAGCTACTCAAGTAGATCCAAGTAGGCAATGTGGATATCTTAGTTCATGGAGGGGGATCTAGATCTAACAATAACTTGCAGAGGGATCTTTCCTATAGTTATTTGCACATGGAGTAACTCTAGAGAATCATTCTATTTTAACCAGTCTGGAGGTGTAGTTATCTTTGAAGACTATTTATAGTCCTCCTTTTTTTTTACACATTCATTTTGTGGTCTTAACATGTGGAAGGCATTATATCCCAGTATGGCCAGGGTGCTCTCAGAAGCCTTGTGCCAGGTCCCTGGGGCTGCACAGATGTCCGTATCTTCCAAGATGAGGAGTGCTTTCAGTGAGTGCAGTTTCAGATTTAGACTCCTAGCATTTAGCAGCATAAACTTAAGGTTATTTTTTGAGGATATTTTTGCATCGGAATTTTGTTTTTGTGACATTGCCTAAAATGGCACTATGGGAGAGTCAAGAGCCTTAGCCAGTAGCCGAAAGCCCAGAGGTGACAGGTGGAGACCATCTCTGGCAAAGTATCATGGTCTATCAACCATATCATCCCAGGCTGTCAGCTACTGGATGCCCTTAGAATGACACCAGACACTACGCCAATTGTTGAAGTCAATCATTTTTTGTCTGTACTGAGGCATCATCCCCGGTGAAGGTAGAATGCTGCTTAAGGGTAGGGACATACCCGCCTGGGACACATAATCAGAAACTCAGTCATGTCTCTTTTCATATAGTCTGGTGAGGTACATCTCAAGTCACTCACACTAACATGGACTATGACATAGTCATAACAGTGGCTGTTGTTGAGAGACTTGAGTGCGTGTGTGATGTGGCAGATCCTGGCATCTGACAGATAGTGGACCATGACCTTTTCCTTACCCAACCTGGTGAGTGGGACATCTATGTGTCTCACAATGGAGTCACCTATGACTAAAACATTTGATTTTGTGTTTTTCTTAGGGGTATATTTGATGAGAGGCTGGTCCGAGTATTTGTACGTGTACTGTGATTTGCTGGGAGTGTATTAAGTGAGGTGTTTTTATGTTTGGGAGGTCTCTGTCCTTTAGGTAGGCTTCTAGTGAGAATCTCTGCATTTGTAGGCTTAGGTGTTGTACACGTGGATGGTGCGGGAGGTGAAGTATGTGAGCTGGTAACCTGCTTTATATCTGATGTAGTGATTTGTGAGTGAGAGAGCCTAGATTCTAAATTCTTAATATAGATGCATATGTCACATATTGAATTTGTGTGAATTAGAAGTGGGTTGTCAGTGTCCATGAGGCAATAGCTACATTGCCTCATGATGCCCATGTTAATCAGGTTGGCTGGAGAAATGGTGGGAAATTATCCATTCATGATGCTAGGTGAAGTACTGCAGTCATTAAAAGGGAGGGGACTAGAAGGATCAGGTGTGGCTAAGGGACAAGAAAAAGTTCTAAACTGTGGGGGGGGGGCCTTAATGGATAAGACTTCTGGAGGAATCTCAGGTGCTCGGCTGAGTGTCTAACCGGGCAGTGAAGCACAAAAGCAAGAAACCTCCGATGGAGCACAAAGCAGTTGACTAAGGGAAAATTATCTAAGAGTTTGCCTCCATAAATGCCAATGGTATCCTCCACTGCATGGTAGTGAGTGGTTATGTGGGTAGTGCGCGCCATGCAAACCCACACTAATGCTGGCAACAAGTAACAATTAAATTAAACTGATTTCAAACACTCTAACCAATAGTACCACACTACACTGAGCCTTAGCCAACAATCTCCACTCAGACTGGTCCTTAGCTACACTCTGCTCTCACTAGGGTTTAGGAGAGGCCCTCTTTGTGGAGGAAAGCTGGATTAGTCCTTATAAACTGTAAAAACAGACTGGGTTCAGCAAATCTGAACCAAATCTATGGTAGGCTAAAAGTGCAGGAAACAACAAAAAATACAGTAAAATACAGTTAAAAATAGCAACAGAACAGTAAAATACAATGCAAGAAGTGCAGATCAAGTAAATGATACTTATTTTTGGGTCTGTATTAGAACATCGAAGTATTACTACTTCAGATGTTCTAATATCGAACCCTTTGCACTGAACGCTGAAAATAGCAAAGCTGCAGAATATCGAATACTTTCTTAGGGAAAGTATTCAGTGGGCTGTTTTTGCAGCTTCACTATTTCCTTGACTGTGGAGCGAAGGTTACGGACCGGGTTAAGGTAAGTGTGCAAACTAAGGTGAGTGTGCAATAGGGACTTTAGGGTTAGGGAGCGGGTAAAGTGAGTGTGCGATAGGGACTTTAGGGTTAGGGAGCGGGTAAGGTGAGTGTGTGGTAGGTACGGACCTTAGGGTTAGGGTTGGGTTAAGGTAAGTGGATAGCTAGTAGTGTATGTATGGTTTAGTGTAGGATTTTGTGAAGTGTATGTGTGTGGATTATGTATTTTGGTGTGCTTGTGTTGTGTGTATGTTTGTTGGAACAGCAAATTTTTTCCCTGGGAAAAAAATTCACTGTTCTGAGTGTTCGATGTTATGGTGTTTCGAGTAAAATGGTTTGATATTAGAACATTCGATGTAGTAATACTTCGATGTTCTAATATAGACCCCTTATTTTTCAGTAGCAGGCAGTAGATGCTTTGGATAACACAGGAGACTGATTGTTTGCTGCTAACCTCTGTGTAATAAATTCTTTTGATGATATAATGTTTTGATGATATAATCCACTCACCAGGCTAAACAAGGAAAAAGTTACTGTCAGCTGCCTGTTGGGTGCCAGGATCCACCACATAACGCACGCACTCAGGTCACTCCACAGGAAGTACAAATATGACTCTGTCATTGTCCATGTTGGTGTGAATGACCTGAGACATACCTCCCTGGACTACATGAAAAGAGACATGGAGGAGCTCTCCGATCTTGTAGCCCAGGCAGGTATGACCCTAGCCCTGAGTAGCATCCTGCCATCACAAAGAATGATACCACAGTACAAAGACAAAATGATTGACTTCAACAATTAGCTAAGCTTCTGGTGTCATTCTAAGGGGATCCAGTATCTGTCTGCCTAGGATGACATGATTGGCAGACCACGATGCTTTGCCAGAGATGGCCTACACCTGTCGCCCTTGGGATTCCGGATACTGGCTAAGGCTGTTGCCACCCCTGTAATGTCTTTTTTAGGCAAGGTTCAAATGACAAATTCACCACCTTAACAGGTACAAGCAAGCACAATCTGAGGGTAATGCTACTCAATGCTAGAAGTCTAAACCTCAAAATGTATTCACTCAAGGCACTCATTAAAATTTAGAATATCGACATCTGTGCAGTGACAGAGACCTGGTTCAAGGCTCCAGACAGCACCCCTGCATTACCAGGCTATAATTTATTTCACACCTTTCGGCCACCTAACCTAGACCAAAACACTAAAGGCGGAGGTGTGTCCATATTTATTAAGGATATCCACACCTCCAGGCTAGTTGCTCAGCATAATGCATCCGAGATTATTCAAGTGCAACTAATTCTGGGCACTCCCACTCCTCATTTCTTGATACACTGTAAAATATTAGGGTATGACCCAACACCCTAATAATGGGCGATTTCAACTACCCCACCATTAACTGGGAAAACTACTCCTGTATCAACTCTTTTGCTCAACGTTTTCTGGAATTCATAAATTCCAATGCTTTGGATCAACTTATCCACACCCCCACCAGGGGCAGCAATATCTTAGACCTGGTCATTATCAATATGGGCGACCGGTGTTCCACACCAGAGGTCAATTCCTTGTTGGTCAGATCCGACCACAAGCTAATCACCCTAGACATCCACATCACTCCCCCACCCCCCATTAAGGAAACAACAGTAAAAAATTTCTCAAAAGCCAACTTCACGCTTTTTGAGACAGAAGTGGCAAACTTCACGACACCCATGCAGACAGACAATAGAGATACAACTGCTAAATCCTACACAAATGCACTTTATAAGTATTTACATGAGTGCATGGATCATGCTATCCCTAACAGAACCAAGATGCTATCCTCCAAAAAAAGGAAGCCAATCTGGTGGTCCCCTATGATAAACAAACTCTAAAACAGAAGAAATAAATTGTTGCAAAAAAGAATAAAATCCCATGATTGGAGGAACTCCCTGGTCAGCTTCAGTAAGAAGCTGAGATCCCTCATAAAATCCTCCAAAGCTAGTTACAAAAACAAAATCGTCACTGATTCTAAAGACAGCCACAAAAAATTCTATAACTATGTCAAGAATCTCAATGGCAACACTCAGACCAGTGACAAGTGGAGTATCACAGGGTTCAGTCTTGGGTCCTCTCCTGTTTGGCATCTACTTTTCTGAAGTACAGGCTAACACAGAAAATCTTTGGCTGATGAAGTTCACAGATGACTGCAAACTAGGAGCCGTAATCGCAACTCCTAACAATGTGGACATCCTACAAAATGGCCTCATTGAGACAGATGATGGTGTTAAAGCCATGGCCTCAAGCTCAATGCCAAAAAATGCATTGTCATCCCCTTTGATAAAAACTCTGCACCCATGAGCTACCACATAGGTGGTAGTCTACTGAATACTAAAAGTGTGATAAGAGACCTTGGGACACA
>NC_056747.1:546625025-546690025 GCF_019279795.1 Protopterus annectens | reverse complement strand
ATTGTGCCAAATACACCACATTTTTGGTGTAACAGTCAAAATGTCCATATAGCCTGATAGAAACACCAGCCACATTAAACTTAGAATTCGTTGGCAATACAAGATGACACACACTACATCTACCACATTTAAAATTTCCAATATGCCTACCAGTTGAATTGAAAGTACTGCCACCCTTCTCTAATAATTGCTTAAATGATCTTGCCTTCCTGAATACACATTTAGGAAGGCTGCCCAGCTTTTCCCATACCAGATTATCAAGCTTAAGTAACTTCCAATTGTTAAAAACTATATCCCTGATGTAAGGTGCATCAAACGAATATGTGGTAATGAAATAAATGCCACATACCTGGCCCCCCTTATCAGCGTTAATCACAGTTGCTTTGCTTTGTCCATGTTGGGCATTAACCATATCAACACTATCATCTACACCCATAATTACAGGTTCATTACTCAATCTACCTTTTAATAACGACCAATACGTACCATCTACTCTCTTTCGCTTTACCTCCTCTGCTATGACCTTACACATGCTTTCAGGATAACCTCTCCTAATGAACATACTCATAATGAATTCTACCTCCCTCAAAAATTCCAATTCGTCACTAATCATTCTGGCAGCCCTGACCATCTGGCCTTTAACAATTGCTTTTTTCTGGTGTTCAGGGTGCCAACTAGAATAACTAAGATACGAGTTGGAAAAAGTAGCTTTCCTGTGGATGGTAGATGTTAGGGCATGCTCAATGGGATCAATTTTCAAATTGATGTCTAAATATGTAATCTCCTCTTTACTAAAGGCATGGGTAAACTTCAAGAAGTACACCGTGTCATTAATATACTCTAGAAAACAATTGACATCTTCGACACTACCATCCTATACTATGAACAAATCATCTAAAAAAACGGATGTAGTGTCGAATCTTGGACTTAAACCTGCTTGTAAAAACATATTCCTGCTCCCATAATGACATAATGTAATTTGCATAAATGGGGGCGCAAGCCGCCCCCATAGCAACACCCGTGACTTGCTTAAAATAATGTCCCTCAAAGAAGATGAAATTGTTGTTTAATACTGTCTCCATCAAGGTAACTAGCACATTTATACGGTCCTGATCATACAGTCCAGTTTTGAGAAGCTGTCGCTCTAACCATTCTAATCCTATGTCATTGGGTATAACAGAAAAAAGATTGACAACATCAATAGTGACCAAAATAATATTGTCATTAATTTCCACAGTCCTTAATTTTTCCAAAAATTGCCAAGAATCCTTGGTGATGTAATCAAATAATTTGATCCCTTTTTGTAAGTGGTAATCCAAAAACTTACTTATAAAACAAGTTTTACTACGTTTACCATCTACAATAGGCCTGAACTTAACATCCTCTAGCCCTTTATGTATCTTAGGGATTCCAAAGATACTACTCACCACGGGATACTCATTATTTATGTAAGAATACTCCAATTCATCAATTTGCCCTTGCATTAGTAAGTCCTCCACTAACAAATCCACCTTAGCATAAGCAATATTGACCTGATTTAAACTACTTTCCTCATAGGTATCTCCATTTAACATAATTAACATATGATTAATGTAATCATTCCTATCCATGATAACCAAGCCACTGCCCTTATCCAGCTTCATAAACCTAATAGACTGATCTCTGATCAACTCATTTGACAAAAAATATTCATCCTTAGTTAGATTATTTGCCTTACTAAATGCCTCAAATCCACATGCAGACTTACTCCTATTAATGTAATCCCTAATGTCAAGTTCACAAACCTTCTCAAACAACCCGACTGTATTATTAGAAAGAGGCATAAACCTACTGGGCTTTCTTAAAACCGCCCTTTGCCCTCCAAGTGTATCATGAAACATTAACTTCAAATTAATCTTCCTTGTTAACTTTAAATCAGTCAAGATATCGCTTAAGTTACCCCTCACAAGGGGAACAAAGGTGGATCCCTTTGACAATAATTCAACATGTCCTAAATCAATGACCTTACTAGAAAAATTATAAACTTTGTAATCACCATGGCTGTTGCAAACAACCACAGGGTTACTAATACAATCACCATTAACCATTCTTAATTGCTCCTCTGCAATCTGAATTAAATGTTCAATTTCCCGACCAATACTCCCTTCAACTCCACCCATGGTTACATCAATGCTTTCACAAGCAGAACTGATAAGTTCGTCATTGTTTTCGCATGAAATAAGAGAAGTCAAATAAATGCTTAAATCAGCATTTGGATCAATCTGCTCACTGTCAGTCAAAAGAACTGACAAGCCAGTATTGCCAGCATGTACTTCACCAATGCAAGAAATTTCATTGAGTTCTACAATAATGCCACTAGACTCCATTGTCATAAAATCACTTTCACCATGACCATCCATATTGCCATCCATTTCAATGTTAAGACAAACTTTAGGGTCTTCATTCATACCAAATGAATGTTTGGATGCACCACAAGTACCAAAATCACCATGGTTGTTACAAACAACCACAGGGTTACTAGTACAATCACCATTATCTGTTATCAATTGCTCTTCTACAATCTGAATTAAATGTTCAATTTCCCCACCAATATTCCATTCAATACCACCCATGGGTACATCAATGCATTCACAAGTAGAACTGATAAGTTTGTCATTATTTACAAATGAAATAACAGAAGTCAAATGAATGCTTAAATCAGCGTTTGAGTCAATCAGCTCACTATCAGTCGAAAGAACTGATGAGCCAGTATTGCCACCAAATAATTCACCAATACAAGAAATTTCATTGGGTTCTACAATAATGCCACTAGACCCCATTATCGTAAAAACACTTTCCCCATGACCATCCATATTACCATCCATTTCAGTGTTAAACCAAACTTTAGGCCCTTCATTCATACCAAATAAATGTTCAGATGCAACACAAACACCAATATCACCAAACAAATAGTCCATAATGTCCCCCGTGAGCATGTCGCATGTTTTGTTACACTCATTATTTACATCCAATAGCTCATTAAAGTCCAAGTCAATGTCACTGCCATCTTTTAAAAGAGTCACATCAAAATCCACATTACGAATATCTACTCCATTTGTACAAATATCATCTTCAAAAACGACAAGGTCAGTCTCATCCGTTAGGGTGGAATCCACCCAAATGCACTTGTCTATATGAATACCATTCGCTTGTAACTGAAAAACGGAATTATTAGCGTAATTCAGATGATTAAAAGCCTCACCTTCAAAAAACGCTGGGCCATTGACAACTACCTCCTCCATTCTGTCCGACCGCCATTGTACTGCTGTTGGGCATAAAACCTCCCTTTTGGCCTTGCACCCTGCTTCTGAAACTCGTTGACTTCGCCACCTCCTTGATGCTGATTTGTTTGACTGTGTCCCTTGATCCTCTCCGAGTGCCTTGGACCTCCTTTTAAAGGGAATTCCTCCTCTACCATTCGCGTATTAGTACTACCAGCCATTCTCATCACTTCCTCTTCTCCATCCGATTCGCGATTGGGTGGACGAGCCCGAAATGTACAATTTCCTTCAGAAAGCGGGTAGACTTTTTTATACCTGTATTCGTTAGTGTCACGCACAATTTTATGAGATTTCCTCTCATAAATAATCGCACAATGCGAATCAACCCTGGCCAACATGTTCGTATAATTGGTAAAGTAATGTTCAAAGTTCAAATCAGTCGTAATGTTTTCATTTTCACCCTCCAATTCAGCCAAATACCTAGCAATCACCTGATCATTATGTTTAATAATGATGTTCATAAGCTCCAACCCCGTTCTATCATATAGCTTATGAACTTCATCTATCATGTCATTTTTACCTTTGATCCCATTTGGATACTTCCAGGTGCGTAAACCCCAGGGGACCAAGCCCAACTCAATGTTCTTGTGCAAATAATAGTTCTCAATTTGTAACTTCTTCATGGAAAATAATTTCTTTTCAAAATCCTTCAAGCACTCAACTAAGGGCTTAAAAACAGCCCTCTCTGTGTTGAGCACCATCCCGTTCTGCTGAAAATTATATTTGTTAACTTTCCATCGCATAACATCCAATTTTGCTGAATCTTCCACTCCACTATTTCCCCTCATTGACGAACATTTGAGCCCCCACACCGGTGTTCACCTCAGGGAGGCTGGAACAAGGACCTTCAGCCACCATACCTCTGGTAACAATTGGAACAGGCGGCATACCTGTGGACACCAAACAAGCACCAGGATTGCGACCACTCTGTTGCCTGTCCACTAGCTGCTTAATTTGAACAGTGTGCTCAGCCAGTTGCTGGTTGATACATTCCAACAGACCCAAAATATCTGGTCCAGAACCACTACTCCCCATAGCGACAACAGGAAAACAAATCAACCAGAAATACAAACAATGACCAGCACTCGACTCTGTATCAACCAACCACAAAACAAATTGACCTAGGTTTCGTCTTTATTCAGACTTCTTCAGAATAGTAATAAAAACAATTCAGACCATGCAAGCTTGAAGTTTACCCATGCCTTTAGTAAAGAGGGGATTACATATTTAGACGTTAATTTGAAAATTGATCCCATTGAGCATGCCCTAACATCTACCATCCACAGGAAAGCTACTTTTTCCAACTCGTATCTTAGTTATTCTAGTTGGCACCCTGAACACCAGAAAAAAGCAATTGTTAAAGGCCAGATGGTCAGGGCTGCCAGAATGATTAGTGACGAATTGGAATTTCTGAGGGAGGTAGAATTCATTATGAGTATGTTCATTAGGAGAGGTTATCCTGAAAGCATGTGTAAGGTCATAGCAGAGGAGGTAAAGCGAAAGAGAGTAGATGGTATGTATTGGTCATTATTAAAAGGTAGATTGAGTAATGAACCTGTAATTATGGGTGTAGATGATAGTGTTGATATAGTTAATGCCCAACATGGATGAAGCAAAGCAACTGTGATTAACGCTGATAAGGGGGGCCAGGTATGTGGCATTTATTTCATTACCACATATTTGTTTGATGCACCTTACATCAGGGATATAGTTTTTAACAACTGGAAGTTACTTAGGCTTGATAATCTGGTATGGGAAAAGCTGGGCAGCCTTCCTAAATGTGTATTCAGGAAGGCAAGATCATTTAAGCAATTATTAGAGAAGGGTGGCAGTACTTTCAATTCAACTGGTAGGCATATTGGAAATTTTAAATGTGGTAGATGTAGTGTGTGTCATCTTGTATTGCCAACGAATTCTAAGTTTAATGTGGCTGGTGTTTCTATCAGGCTATATGGACATTTTGACTGTTACACCAAAAATGTGGTGTATTTGGCACAATGCGGTCAATGTCCAGCATACTACATTGGTAAAACCAGTAGAGCCCTAAGAGACCGAATTATGGAGCATATGTCAGATATAAGGCTAAAGAAAAAAACTAATGCCTTGTACAGACATATTGAGTTGCATGGTGGGCATGTATTCAAATTTTGTGTAATACAACAAATTGTTAGGGATGTACAGGGTAATGTCCTAGACCTTCACCTTGATATCAGTGAAATGAGGTGGCAACTGAAACTGAATGCCATGGTATCACCAGGCATCAATGACCATATTAGTATTGCCCCAATTTTAAAATTAAAACATATTCTTGGGTAATGGGATTATAATCATTGTTTTTATTGTATTCTTTCATTGTATGTTTTATTGTATGTTTTTGTAATTAATATACATATTAATTTACAATCCAGTTTTTTAATATTGTTTTAGTGTGTTCAGTTTGCTTTAAGTAAGATGGATGTCAATTAATCAATTAGGTAATGATGTCATGACTTGTCTCATTTAAGCTTGCATGGTCTGAATTATTTTTATTACTATTCTGAAGAAGTCTGAATAAAGACGAAACCTAGGTCAATTTGTTTTGTGGTTGGTTGATGGTGTTTTACAGAGTCGAGTGCTGGTCATTGTTTGTATTTCTGGACATTTAGTACACACAGATTGTATAACAAAAGGAAGAAACTAATGTCCAAGAACAAGAGGCAATTGCCTCTGTAGAGGAAGGATTCTTTCCACAGACTGAACAAGCAAATTAGAAGTCTTGTAAAGTTCTCTAAAACTAAAATAGCATCCCTAGCCAAGGGCAATTATAAGACCTTCTTTAACTACATCTGAAATCTAAAAGGGGGTGCCCAGCTATGTGTCAAACTGGTAGTAGATGGTACCACTCACACTATACTGGAGGAAATTTCCCACCTGCTAGCTAACAGATTTGGCTTAAACTTCACCCACCCATCCCCACCAGCCATACCTCAAAGCATACCTGACACCAGTTCACTACCTAGTATCTCTAGAGATCAAATCATATCTATGCTCTCTAAGGTCAAAAACACAGCCTCAGTGGGACCAGATAACATCCCAGGTTGCTTACTAAGCAATCTAAAACAGGACCTAACTGACCCACTTGCCGTTGTCTTTAACCATAGCCTGAGAACTGACTTTGTACCAGCAGAATGGAGAACAGCATAAAGGGGGGCCATCAAATGATCCTGGTAACTATAGACCCATAAGTCTAATCAGGGTCTTTATCACAACGTCGAACTTACAAAAGTTAGATCATTGTAATAGCAAACCCTACTGTCTGAAACCCAACAAAACCGAAAGCACAGAACAGTGATTTTTTCCCCCAGGGAAAAAAATTGCTGTTCTGTGACAAAAAAAACAAAACAAAAATACTTAACCTTAAACCTAAACTGAAGTGGGGGTCTTTGCCCCCCTACTTAAATATACCAACTCTGAGATGGCACCACAGTGGAGGAAATAGCAAAGCCCCCAAAACAGCCCACCGATTTTTTTCCCTGGGGAAAAAGTCGAAGTGCCATGGCTTCGCTATTTTCCACTTTCGGACTTTAGGGTTCGATATTACAATGTTCAAACTTGTTTTAGTTCGGCTTTGTAATATAGACCCATCTAATCATTCTTATCTGCAAGACCATGGAAAGAATCATCATGGACCTTATCAACAAGGACATAGGTGACCTTCAGACTCTAGACCCAACCCAGTTTGGCTTTGTTAAGGGTGGATTGTGCTTATTGAACCTGGTAGCCTTTTTCAAAAAAGTCACCAAAGCCCTGGATGAAGGTAAGACAGTGCATACCACCTACTTGGACCTAGACACAATCCCCCACTTGGGTATTATTGAAAAACTCTCACAGCTATGTGTTAACCCTTACATCACTAGATGGGTAGCTAACTGGCTCACTAACAGAACACATACTGTCAAAGTTGGTGATTCCACCTCTACCAGTAGACCCATCACCAGTGGAGTACCACAGGGATCTGCACTGGGCCCTTTATTATTTGGAATCTGTTTCTTGGAAGTCCAGGTAAAGTAGGCAGCTTTTGGCTTACTAAGTTTGCTGATGATTGTAAACTAGGTGCAATCATTGAGTCCCCCAATGATGTTAACATACTACAGGAGGGGCTAACACAGACAAATGACTGGTGCCAAAGTTACAGTCTAAAACTAAATGCAAAAAAGTGCACTATTATCCCATTCAGGAAAGCAGAATTCCCCATTAATTACAATATTGACAGCACCCGTCTAAGTTCAGACCCAGTAGTGAGAGATCTGGTAACATAGGTTGTCAACAATCTGAACTTTGACCACCATGTTTCCACTGTAGTAAGAAAAGCCTTCTACATTGTGCATCTCATAAATAAAGGTATTGCATCCAAGTCTAGGGATGCTATAATCCCACTTTACTCGATCCTAATTAGCCCATTAATATAGCACAACACTCCCTTCTGCATGTATCTCACCTGCAGCAACTGGAGAGACCAAAGAGGTTTCTTGCTAAGAAGATACAGAGCATCCAAACCATGACCTATGTGGACAGACGGAAAGCCCTGTCACTGTAATCTGTATCATATAGACTACTGAGAGGTGACTTGTGCCTAGCCTACAGGACAGTCTCTGACCCTGACCTGATGGAAATGCTGCACATCCACAAATGAAAGGGCACTTGAGCCACTCATTCTAGGGATCTCAACCTTGCCAGTGACATTAACAGAACATGCTAGAGAGAGAGGTATGTCTCCCAGAGATTGCCGCTATTCTGGAATAAACTTCTAATACATGTGAAGCAGAGCTCCTTAATGACCTATTTAATCTCAACCTGGACAAATGGATGGGTGACCACAAATTCACCCTGGGAGTGGCACCCATGTCCCTCATGAACAGGGGTAGTCAGTGCTGATCTGTAAAGCATGTTCATCTAACCAAGGACAATTGGGGCACCCCAGGATTAACATGGCTAGGCTTTTAAAGGCTCTAGGGCTGTAGCCTAGTAACTTCCTATGAACCTGTGAATACTGCAAACCGAGTATAATGAACTAAAAAAAAAATCACATGTAACTGCCTTGTGCCCAAGCCGTGACTCAAAGGGCTCTTTAGACCAGTCCATTTACCAGGTTATCGAATAATTACGTAAATAAAAGTATGCTCTCTGTCTTTCTCCCCTTTCCTTCCTTCCACATCCTTGTATTCTCTCTCTCTCTCTCTCTCTTTCTCTGTAAATATATATATATATATATATATATATATATATATATATATATAGATATAGATTTATATAGTAAAATAAAGTCTGAAACATGGCATGTTATGTATATAGTCAAGGAAAGTCTGAAACATGGCATGTATACAACTAGTGGGGTTTGACTTTATTGGCCTGAATGTACCCATAAAGGCTTAAAAAGTAAAAAGTCATTGGCATTCAGAATAATGTAGTTGAAACACTGGTATTACTTAAGGAGTCATTTGTGTATATCCTATGGATCTCCATTTCAGGAGGTTTGTATTATTACAGAAAGAAGACGCTAGCTTGGCTGAGTCTTTCTTACATTTTTCATTAAATGGTTTGTTTGTGTAGCTTTTTGCCCATTGTTTGTATGTGTGTGTATATATATATATATATATATATATATATATATATATATATATATATACACTCAATTGTTGTGGGTGGTACTTGCCTGAATTATGTGTTTTTAGTTGATTAGCTTGGGATGCTGGATAAATGTAACTTTTGCCTCTAGACATTAGAGACAGCTCTGCAACTTTTCTTCTGCAGCACTATTTCAAGATTTTCAGCCACATCTGGGCCATACTTTGGGTAGTTTCACATATGAGAAGACTCACAATAACCCCTGAAAAGAAACTAATTCTAATATGTCCTTATGCCTATAATCCAGTAATCAAAAGTTTGCCTTACCACCTGCAAAGACTCACAGCAGTTATAGCAAACAATGGCTTATTCTAGGAATAAATGACTGATTTAAAAGTAGAAACATGAACTTCTGATAGCAAGGTTGCTAAGGGGTGACCTATGCCTGGCTTACAGGGCAGTCTGTGACAAGGCCCTGATGGAAATGCTACACATTCATAAATCAAACTGCACGAGAGTCATTCACTCCAGGGATCTTAACCTTGCCTCTGACATAAACAGGTCATGCTGGGGAGATAGATACATCTCCCAGAGAATGCCATTTCGCTGGAACAAGCTTCCCATTCACATGAAACAGAGTCCCTCCCTGACCCTCTTCAAATGCAACCTAGATCAATTGATGTGTGAAAGCAAATTCATTCCTGGGGTGGGGCCCATGTCTCTCCTGGACAGAAGAAATCATTATTAACTAACATAGACCCTTACCTCTGCAAACTTCACTCACCTAAACACTAACAATTGGGGCAACTCAAGATAAATATGGGTAGGCTTGCAAGCCTCTAGGGCCGTTAGCCTAGTAACCTTCTATGAATCTATGACCCTACCATAGTAACTATTAAGAACAAGTGTCATTATTATGTATGAGAACACTCTTCATCTCGTTTCTTATTAAAATTAGAATTTAAAACAAGAAAAGAAAATATAATATGAGCAGAGATATCTATCACCGATGAGTCAAGAAGAAGATATTCAGAAAAAATGCTGAGAAGAAATCTATGTAGCTATCAAGAGACTCTCTGTGTACTAAGCAGGGGTCAATCGATATACTATCAAAACAGCTTGGATCTTCCAAAAATGTACTTATTACACACCATTAACATACTTAGTAATTAAAGTGATAAGTCTATTAATTGCTGTAAATAGAAATGGATATTTCATGGCCAGATATTTTTCTGCTTTGTAAAAATTTCATTTGTTGTTTGTAAAATATTCAACGGGGTAGATCAGTTAGATAGTGAAATAAAAGAAATAACTGCTCCGCCTCAGAAACAGATATCTGTTAGGACTAGAAACCTTCTTGCATATGTCATTAACTTCATGTGCTATTAAATGAAATGTATTTGAGATGTTGTGTAGTTAGTGTTAATATGTAAAGAGAAAGGCAAATGCTTATTTCTGTCTTTAAAGCTTAAGTTTCATTTAGCTATATGCACAATCATGTAGAACAACTGTTCTTATTAAAAAAAATAATTCTGCAATTATACATATTTTATAAGCAAAGAGGCAACACCAGAAATAGGTGGAAAGAAAAACTTAAAATATGGGGGAAAGAGGTTGTTCATTCTTTTGGAAAGAAAAAAATAACCATCATATATGAGAAGACCTGAACCTCTTTTGATTGTTTTGAGAGAAAAAAAATAAACATGTATATGTAGAGATCTTAAACTTATTCCACTAATCTATCTCTGTGGTGATTTCATGCATCTGTCCAGATGCTCAGACCTAACCAGATATTGACCAAAGACTCATAGTGTCTTTAACAAAGATGGTCTTGTTGTAAAAGTAAAAGGACTGCTTGAAAAATAAAATGATTAGCCTGTAATAGGAGGATGTGGCTGCCTGTTATAATAACAGCTGAAAAGATATGAGGGGTACAATGAGTTGCAGTTACACATATCTAATCCAGGGAGATATTATAGAAATGCATTGACTGCTGTAATAGATCTGGCTTTTCAAACATCTGGATGCTCATTTAGGTATTCACTGTAAAAAAATAATAATAATAAGTAATCAATATTAATGAGTTAATTCATTAATAAAAAATTGCAGTTTACCACATTCTTGGAGAAGTATTGGCTAGTGTCCATCCTGCCCTGTTTACCATTGGCAATAAGAGAAATAGCGGATCACCTTTTCCAATGACTATTATTCTATTGTCATAATATTATAGTTGCTTGCGAACATCCATGATACACATGAAATTCTCCCGTGTGTGTGAATGCTCTAGTAAGTTCATACACTAGTTTAGGTTAACGAACGAAGTAGCGTTATGGATCAAAGATGGATTAGAAGACTGTGATACTGTCATTGTAAAAGGCCAATAAATGAAGTTAAACTGACAGAAGTTATGGTCAATGAAACAAAGATCTTTCTGTATAAAAGTTTTAGATCTGTAGAATGAGACATTTCAAATGAAGTAATGATCATCTTCTGAAACATAAAGTTGAGGTTCCAGAGAGGAGCAGGATCTTTAATTGGAAGATGCAACAAAATGCACTTTTAGGAAAAGTCTAGCAAGCCTCAATAACATAAATTAATGCCCATTTACTTACATATGAAGAAAAAAATAAGAATGTGGCTGATAGTGAACCACTATGGCGGAATAACTGATCTTTAAGAAGAAGAAGAGGTGTGAATGGTAATGTATGAATAAGGCTGGCTGTCCTTATGTGGAGAAATCCCTTTCTTCACTATGCACTGTGGAAGCAATTTCAAGTTTATCTGCAGATATCTTCTTGGTAGAGTTTTTAAACAGCTCTCAGAATGCATCAAACCTGGTACAAAAGTTACAGGGTTCTGATGATTGCTGCAATGATAAATACAATGTGCATATGACCACATCCTATGGTCTTTCAGCTCCTAAGCCCATAAGGCACATCACCACAAAACCCAATATTTTAGTCATATGGACTCCATTGAGAGACGCACAGATATCTCACTCACCAGACTAAGGCAAGAGAGCAACATGCTCAGCCATTGGTCAGGGGCCATGATCCATCAGATCACACACTGACTTAGGTTGTTGAACTACAAGTACCAGAATGACTCAGTCATAGTCTAGGTAGGCATTAATGACTTAAGATGTACCTTCTTGGACTACATGAAGAGAGACATGGAGGAGTTCTCAGACTGTGTGTCCCAGGCTGATACAAGCCTAGCATTGAGCAGCATTCTACCTTCCTCAAGGATGATGCCACAATATGAGCAGAAAATAAATGACCTTAACAACTGGCTTTGAGTATGGTGTCATTTAAGGGAGTACAATATTTCTCAGCCTGGGAGGATATGGTCAACAGGTCATGTTGCTTTGCCAAGGAAGGTCTGCACCTCCCCCCTCTGGGATTTTGAATATTGGCTAAAACCTTATCCACTCTCCCATGCAGCCTTTTTTAGCCGTTGCCAGACTGATAAACCTTCAAACATGGCTAAACTAGTCCAGGAAAATCTGAAGGTGCTACTGTTCAGTTCCAGGAGTCTAAACAAGAAACTCCACTCCCTGCAAGCTCTCCTCATCATAGATAATGGAGACGTCTGTGTGGTGACTGATGCATGTTTTAAAGCCATGGAGAGCATCCTGGCAGTGCAGGGCTACAATGCTTCCACACAATTAGACTATTTACTGCATATGAAGGGACAGAAGATGAAGATTTCTGTAATTGCATTAAAAACACACATCAAAGCTGGCCCATCAGCATGATGCACTTGAGCTTCTCCACTTCTAAAGTACCTTAGACAAAGTCCCATATCACATGATTGCAAGCTATATGTTCCCCTCTATGACCAAGGAAAACCATAATACATAATTAAATGTACTGGAGACACTCCTCATTCAAACCATCACCATACTCATGGGTGACTTTAACTAACCAAATAAAAACTGGTAATCGTACACAATCCCCTAACAAGCAGGTCCAGAGATTCCTGGAATTTGTAAATGCAAACACCTTGGACCAGTTAGTCTGTACACCTGGTAAGGATGCAGACATCCTTGACCTGGTCCTCGTAAACATGGCAGAATGTTGCACCCTCCCTAGTGTAATGTCCTTGCTGGT
The DNA here is from genome assembly GCF_019279795.1 of Protopterus annectens. NCBI lineage: Eukaryota > Metazoa > Chordata > Ceratodontiformes > Protopteridae > Protopterus > Protopterus annectens. The sequence continues at coordinate 546,676,989 of NC_056747.1, read as the reverse complement.
CAGGTCAGGCCATAAAGCTGTCTCCTTTTGAAGTAAAGGTAAAACTAGGGACACTGGCTAACCCTGGAAATTTCAGAAATTATTCTAGAGCAAACTTTTTGCTAACTGACACTCTGGCAAAATTCCAAGCCCACCCCAAACCCTGATAACACAGCTACCTATGTGGAATCATTCATAGAAATTCTGTATTATCTTATTAATGGCAGCATAGAGACAACTGTAACTACCCAGATTAAGCACAGGTTCATCACAAAAAAGAAGACACCCTGGCAGAATTTTATGGCAAAAATTAGGAGGTGCTATGCCCTGCAAGGTAAAAAATCCCTCACCAACCTAAATGAGGAACTTGGGGGGGGGGTCAATCAAGTATCCCAAAGCTAAATTTGAGGTAAAATTAGCCTCCCAGGCCAAGACCAGTCACAAAGCTTTCTTCAGCTATGTCTGTAATCTCAAAGGCAATATACAATGATATGCTGGATTAATTGTAAAAGGTGTCACCTATATAGAGACAGAATATATAGCAAATCTCCTGGCTGACAAAATTTGTCTCTAGTTTTAACCCCACCTCTCCCTGCGAGATGCCCTTCAGGAAATGCTTACATACATAACTTTCCCAGCTAGAAACTTCTAGAGAGCAGGTACTCAGCACACGCTTCAAGGCCAAGAACACTATATCAATGGGTCCCAGTGATATCCCAGGATGCCTCCTTAATATCATGAAACATGAACTATCAAACCCACTAAAATAACTATTTAACAGCAGCCTTCAAACAGACTTCATGTCAAACAAATGGAGAGTTACAATAGTTATCCTGTTGTACAAGGGCAGGCCATCTATGGACCTGAAGAATTATGGACAGTAAACCTGACCAGCCTGATATACAAAGCTATGTAGAGAATAATCATGGTGATCCTAAATGATGACATAGTTACTTCCAAGCATTAGAACCCAATCAGATTGGGTTTCTCAACGGCAGGTTGTATTAGAACCAATCAGTTTGGGTTTCTCAAGGACAGGTTGTATTAGAACCAATCAGTTTGGGTTTCTCAAGGACAGGTTGTATTAGAATCCAATTCGTTTGGGTTTCTCAACGGCAGGTTGTACATACTCAACCTTGTGGATTTCTTTGAGAAGGTCACTAAAGCAATGGGCAAGGGCAAAATGGTGCTTACTGCCTATCATTGTGCCCCTCTACTCATCACTCATCAGGCCCATAATTGAATACAATGCCCCTTTTGGGATGTACCTTACCCGACACCTGCAGCAACTGGAGAGACCCCAAAAGTACCTCACCAAGAGGATCATGGGCTGCAAACAGATGTCCCATGCAGCTCGACTAAAGAAATTCCAGCTCTACTCAGTTGCTTACCGCCTACTCAGAGGCGATCTATGCCTGACGTACAAAGCCATGTCAAACCCAGAATTAATGGACATGCTCCACCTCAAAAAATCCAAGTCCCTTAGAGCTACACGCTTCAGGGACCTAAACCTCAGCACAAAAATAAATAGGACATGCTGGAGGGACAGATTCATTTCCCAGAGGCTCCCCTCACTCTGGAATAGAATCCCAATTCATGTTAGACATAGCCCCTCGCTGACCCTCTTCAAGCGAAATCTGGACGCGTGGATGGGAAATCGCAAATTCACCCCTGGGATCTCTTCTGTGTCCCTGCTAGACAGAGGCACAGTAAACTAATCTTAAAAGGGTACCTTCTGTGACCTACTTTACAGAGGCACAGTAGGCTAATCTAATAGGGAGGCGGAAGCCAAATACTCTCTGGCTAGGCTTATAAATGCCCTAGGGCAGATAGCCTAGTATCTACCTATGAACCTATGAACCTATCTTGGCCTGGCCAAGGCATTTGACATAATACCCCTGTCAAGCATTGTAGAAAAGCTCACTAATCTAGGTATAAACCCCTATATTACCCACTGGATAACCAGCTGGCTTATAGACAGGACCCAAGAAGTTAGAATAGGGGAGTCCACCTCCAGAAAAAGGCAGGGTACTAGTAGGGTGTCTTAAGGCTCAGTGCTAGAGCCATTACTGTTTGAGATCTGCTTCTCTGAGGTCAAGGCTAACATCAATGGCTTCTAGCTGACCACAGATGATTGCAAATTGGGTGCAAACATCGAATCCTCCTAGTCACAAATATATCTTCCAAGAAGGCCTAACACAGACTAAAAACTGGTGCTAGACTCATGGTCTAAAACTCAATGACAAAATGTGCATCATAGTATTTTTTGGAAAGATGGCCACCCCAGCAAACTACTACATTGACACTACACCCCTAAGGGTATAGTCGGGGATTTGAGAACACATGTACACAGTGATTTGGCATTTGACCACCATGTGTCTAATGCAGTAATGAAATCATTCAGTGTTTTATAACTTGTAAGTAGGGGTAATTCATCTAGCTCCAAAGATGTCATTGTTCCATTGCACTCTGTTCTCATAAACCCAGTCATTGAGTACAGTGTCCTCTTCAGTATTTACCTGGCCAGGCGTATGTAACAATTGCAGCATCCATGGAGATTCTGTGCAAAAAAAAATACGTGGTGTGAAAAACAAATCCTATATGGACCATCTCAAAATCTTGTCCTTATATTTGGTCTCCTACAGACTGCTCAGAGGCAGCCTATGCCTGACCTAAGGTTGCCTGACCTACAAAGCATCTTCTGATCCAGGCCTAGTGGACCTGCTGCACATCTATAAAACAAATAGTGTCAGGAACACCTGATCCAAGGACATAATCCTTGCCTGAAACATAAATAGGATATGCTGGAGGGACAGGTATGTGTCCGAGGGTATCCCCTTTCTCTGGAACAGGCTTCCTATCTATGTAAAGCAGAGTTCATCCCTACACTTACTGAAGTGAAACTTGGATCTGTGGAAGGGAAATTTTAAATATACCTCTGGTCTGGCACCTATGTCTGTATTACAGAAAGGATGCTTGTAAATGATCAGCCACTCATGTCCAAGTATAATATATGTATCTATCCATCTATCCACAACCCCTTTTTCACATTTTTGCACATGGGGTCAGGGTGGCACTTTACCACTGCCAATCATTTATAAAGCCAAGGTTTACACTGCCACCGGTGGCTAGCCCTGCCATGTAATATATATATATATATATATATATATATATATATATATATATTATAGATATCCCAACAAAGCCTTTGGGAACAATACCTATCACATTTTATTGTGAAGTGTGTCTAGGCTTTAATGGCCTTTTGGATCAATAGTGTAGTATTATACTATGATTATACTATGAATGAGAGTACAGTAGTAAACATAGCATTTATACATATATTCTGAAACAGCTATCAGGAATTATAATCATATAACATTTTTCAGGTTAATATAAAGTTTTTATGTGTGGTATTACAGATATGACTGAGAGAGGAGTGGTAGTGGAGATTGAGTAGCGGGATGGTAAGAGAGGAGAAATTAGTTTGTTTAAAGGATATCTACTGACATATGGAGAGAGAAAAAGGTTAGATATGAAGGAGGATTGAAGGAAGGGTAAGAATATACAGGAAATTATTTCATTTATGTTAAGGGAAATAATAACAATTTACCCTGAATTATCGAAATGGATTACAATTATTTTGTGTAATTTGCAGTTAAGTTGGTTCTGGAGTTTACTGCTACAGCAGTGCCATGTAAACAGGTAGTGTCAAATTGTGTGCATGTTAGTTTAGACTCTTTAGTGCAGAAACAGTTCCCAGTAGCAGTTAGGCTTTTTGTAGCTGTATGTATGAGCCTATGGAGATCTGGATATAGCTAATTTCATGGATGATGCAACACAAATTTCATTAGTGGTAATGGAATGTATAGTTAAGTAGACCTCAGAAGCATTGCTGGTACTCAAGGCTATCAGGTACATTCTCAAGTTATCATAATCCTGGATGTTATCTGTATGCATGGTGTGCACAAAAGCTAGGAGGTCAAGCACTCAGAAGGAAGATATAAAGGGGACCATTGGACCATTCATATCCAAGACTTTCTAAAAGGAATAGCATTTGAGAAGATGCAGGGACTTGTGAATAGCATAATAGTCAACAAGTTCCTTGACATAATGCTTGTACATGTGAAGGAACATATATGGTTTCCTAACCCACCACAGGAGACCACTAACGCTACAGATGGCTTCTACAACATCAACCTCCTACTTGGGATATGGATACCATAGATTATACAAATATAGCAGTATAGGGCCTACAAAGTCAAATCACAAAGTTTTTTTTTTTTTTTTTTTTGTAACGGGAAGGGTTATCCTTTCTTGGACTACCAGTTAGTTTGTGGTGCATATGGGATCATAACCAAGATGTCCACACAACATCCAATCAGAGTGCATAATTCTCAAATAAAACATACATCTCAACTGTATTACCACTTTCTGCATAATGTAATTCCACAGAGCCTTCTAGTTGGCAAGTGAAGGCCCTGTGGATATCATTAATGCATACAGGTACATTTATAGTTAACCAAAAAGTATTAACCCCCCCCCCCATTTTGATGTTGCTGACCTGTTATCCCCCTGGAGCTCTGGCTTATGACATCAGTATGTAACCCCCACAACATGACCAAACTTAAGTATAACACCACATGCACACAAACCTGCAACATCTTAGAATGCGTGTCCGGGCCAATCAAACCCTTTTCCTGCTGTGCTGATATGTTTGGGAAGGCACTAAAGCATGATCCTGAGATAGCCTGTGGAATGTTCCTAGCAATATGGTAATGATGAAACAGGCTAGGCATCCCCAGGCTACTGATAAGGTCAAACCGAGCATGCACATGTCCAGCAAGGTACATCAACACCATTGCCTAATAGAGTAAAATGGAACAGGAACAAGAAGCAACTGTAGAGTCTCACAATGACAGTGACAGGTACAGTACAAGACAGCTTAGATGAAGTAGAGATGTCTAGATCCAAACTATGCAATGCCACATGGAACAAATGTGATTAATGTAATGCTAATATCAGGTTATGCTGGTCAGTGCATGGCTGGGTTACACTGCTTCAGGTATCTGTACAGGAGGGCATTAGGAGTAAATTACAGTCATTATCACATACACAGATGGCAAGGATACAGTGACATAGGCTGTCTACACACACTGGGTAGGAGTAGCATGTTAAAGAAAGTGGAGACAAAGATTTGGAGTCTTGAGGTGATGGATATTCTGTGCCAGGACAATGCCCACCTGCAGTGTGGTGGGCGTGCCGCTACATAACTGTGACCTGGGACCATTACTCTGGCTTATTGCACTGGGACCAGGGGCCTCCTTGGCAGGGATAGTGCATCACTGTGGGACTTGGAACTGTGACTTAGACAGAGTCTGCTGTGGAGGTTTCATATCAGTGGAAGCTGTATATCATGACTGTCCACGACAAAGGGTGCCACATAGCAGCAACAAAAAGATCAACTCTCTTTTCTTCTGAACTTAGAAAATGTTTCCTTTTTCTGCAGACCAGTATGAACTGCCACTAGGCAAAGGAACCCTCCTAGCTCAACTCAGATATGGACTTCACATCATAGTCAGAGGTTTAAAAAAAAACCCCTCTTCTACTCTATAGCTCACTGAAAGCAAAATGTGTCAATCCCCCCCTCCCACAGGAACACCACTGCACTACCCTCTTCAAAGCCTGATGTATCCCAGTCACATACAGAGATAAGGTACCCCTAGGGTCTCCTCTTTAAAAACTTCAGCCAAGTGTCTTCCTGCTTCTTGCTGCCAATCTCCATAATCAAACCATCCCCTACAACTTCTGAAACTTCTTACAATTGAACTCGTCTCTCTAGACCCTCCAACCTAGACTCCACTTCATTGACCTTTCCTTAATTCTTCCACCCAAACTCTGTCAATTGCTTCCCCTGACATAAAAGAAAATCTCCTCTTTCTCCACTTTTAGAGTGCAAGTCAAAAGACAGCTCCATCAAAAATCTAAGTGCAAGTGCTTTAATACACATCGCCTAACTTCTTCACCTGTATCATTACTTCCACCCTCTTTTCTCAACTGCTGCTAACCTCTCATATTTACTACTAAAATGAATCCACATTTGTTTTTCTTCCGTTAATAATATTTACTAATTATCTGCTGGATTCGTAAGGTCTGTGTTTGAGAATAAGTTTTTTTTGCTCGGCCTGAAAAGGTCTATTGTGATCAGTGTACTACCCCAGTAAACAGACTTAAATAAGATAAATAAAATAAAATAAAGATTATTGTAGATTCCTATACAACAGTGAAGGTTGTGTACCCTGCAAATGCCCCCTACATGGCAACCTAGATACAGACCCTACACTGAACTTGGACAATATAACATTGGTGCAGTGAGCAACAATGATGTTACTGTTAATCTTTCATATGGAGGCAGAGAGGGAGTCAGTAGGTGTCACTACAAAACGCATAAGACTAATCAGTACTGTGTCCCCAGAGTCCACATTCTCATAGAGCTGCTGGCACACCTGGGGGATATTCTCACACCTGGAGTCCACATTCTCAGAGAGCTGCTGGCAGACCTGGGGGATATTCTCACACCTGGAGTCCACATTCTCATAGAGCTGCTAGCAGACCTAGGGGATATTCTCACACCTGGAGTCCACATTCTCAGAGAGCTGCTGGCAGACCTGGGGGATATTCTCACACCTGGAGTCCACATTCTCATAGAGCTGCTAGCAGACCTAGGGGATATTCTCACACCTGGAGTCCACATTCTCATAGAGCTGCTGGCAGACCTAGGGGATATTCTCATACCTGAAGTCCACATTCTCATAGAGCTGCTGGCAGACCTAGGGGATATTCTCACACCTGGAGTCCACATTCTCATAGAGCTGCTGGCAGACCTAGGGGATATTCTCACACCTGGAGTTCATGTTCTCATAGAGCTGCTGGCAGACCTAGGGAATATTCTCACATTCTCACACCTGGAGTCCACATTCTCATAGAGCTGCTGGCAGACCTAGGGGATATTCTCACACCTGGAGTTCATGTTCTCAAAGAGCTGCTGGCAGACCTAGGGCATATTCTCACACCTGGAGTCCATATTCTCATAGAGCTGCTGGCAGACCTAGGGGATATTCTCACACCTGGAGTTCATGTTCTCATAGAGCTGCTGGCAGACCTAGGGGATATTCTTACACCTGGAGTCCATATTCTCATAGAGCTGTTGGCAGACCTGGGGAATATTCTCACACCTGGAGTTCATGTTCTCATAGAGCTGCTGGCAGATCTAGGGGATATTCTCACACCTGGAGTTCATGTTCTCATAGAGCTGCTGGCAGACCTAGGGAATATTCTCACACTTGGAGTCCATATTCTCATAGAGCTGTTGGCAGACCTGGGGAATATTCTCACACCTGGAGTCCACATTCTCAGAGAGCTGTTGGCAGACCTAGGGAATATTCTCACACTTGGAGTCCATATTCTCATAGAGCTGTTGGCAGACCTGGGGAATATTGTCACACATGCCACTCAGCACCGCAATTGGTTCTGTCATGGATTAGACTACATTAGATTTGGCCCAGATTATAGTTTAGAAGATCTGCTAAGTGACCCCAAGTAACACCATATGTCAGGGACTACCTGTGACACACAATGGTCATTCGGCATCCCATGAGACTGCACTATTGTGGGTATCCTCCTATCAGTTGCAGTGCATGTATCTGTACTCCCAGCCACATTGGGACAATTGCTGGTAGATGAAGCCATGGGAAACCCTTCTCCCACTGGATACAGTGAGAGTTTATTTATTTTATTTAATAAGTTTCTTTACTGGGATAGTGCTCTGATCAAAATGGAACAATTTCAACCATGGCCCACGTGAATGAAATCAGAGTAAAATCAACATAAGGTAGACAAAACAAAATAAGAATGGTATCACAATAAAATAAGTCAATGCAGATTTATGCATAACATAAGATAGACAAACATAATAATAACAGGAAACATGGCCTTATACTAATCTATGGATAAGGCCATTCCTTCATCCTGTGCTGTGATTGGATGTTCACTCAGGATAGAGCAGACAATGCCACTTTGTAATCTGACTTTGACTCAAGTATCTGTGTCTTGTCATCATGGTAACAAAAGGATCGCTTGTCTGTCATGAATAAAGGCTTGTTGCTATGGAACACTACTTGGTTTTCATGATTCATTTGGGAATTATTGTGACTGAGCTTATCAAAAAAGTTTTTTAAGACCACTAGTTTCTCTGTTTTTTAATTTTTTTACCCCTCACACACACACACACACACACACACACACACACACACACACACACACACACACACACACACACACACACACACGTACAAAAATGTAAAGGTGCTACTGAATTTCTTAATACACCAACAGTGTTAATACATTGTATCTTACATTTCAGTTACTGTAAAATTCCCAAAATGTGAATGTTTTCTTGCTTTTGAATTTCATAGTAAATTAGCAACTTTTTTATTTGACAAGCCAAACTTTAGATTATGTACAGTTTTAAATAACAAACTCTGAGGCTGTTGGAGCTTAAACTCCAATGAGGCAGTGTGAGGTGAAAGAGTGGCTTTGGAATGCTGTCAACAAAGCAGCACATGTAAAGTTGAGAATCTTTTATTCATTCGTTATTTAAATAAGACCATTGGACACAAGCATCCATTTGCAGGGGTGACCCAGTAGCACTGCCTGGTTAAGTCACTTGCTGAGAGCCACAGGGAAGGCAAACTGAGGCAGAGAGAATTGAGAACTCTGTACCCTTGACTACTGGAAGCAGCTTGTTAACACCCCAGAGCCTTAACCCTCAGTGTTAGCTGCCAGACAGAATTGTGGTTCCTGAAAGGCATCATTTGATCTACTGTGTTTGACCATGTACCAATCGTACACAGCAGAATCTGGGGACTGTCCCGCCATGCACATAGCATCTCCAGCCCCAATTATTCAATTGCTGCCTGGACAAAGTTATGTCCTTCCTGTGTTATTTGCCCATCTCAGTAGAAAATGAAAACAATCTGTTGTGGGCAGTAAGAGAGAGTGTTAAGTGGACAGAAACTAAAAATACAAACCTTCCTGGAAGTTAGGTGACAACAGGAAATATCAGATAAACAAGGGGCAATATGAACTCTGTCCCTTATGTGATTTCAAATTTCCTAGTGTAGTCCACCATGATGGATATTATTACATTAATAAAAATTCACCATTATGTCCTGTACAAATATATACTTTTTAAATTTCTAAGATGTCATTTTGTTAAGAAATGTGAAAACATGAAAACACTCATTTCTGAAATGTTACAGTAACTGAAAATCTGCATATAGTGTAATTGTACTGTTGGTGTATTAGGGAACTTGATACATTTACATTTTTGTAGTTTTGTGTGTGTGTGTGTGTGTGTGGGGGGGGGGGGTTGGTGTTTATATGTGTATGTAGGGTTACCACCTTTTCAAATGCCCAAAGTGGGACATTTTTGGTACAAACGTCAGATTTTGCAGGCCGAAACATACCTATGGCCAGTACAAAGGACAGAACTTCACTTTTTTGCCTAAATGAAAGCTTATTATTGTATCATTTTAGTTACTTATTCTGTTTCTTATAACATTTAGGTGTTACAGATACATAATAACTGTTTTATGCAACTATTACATAAAATATAGGAAATAATTTTGTCCTAAAATCTCAGGACATTTGCCATTTTTACAATTTTTTGGCAGGACACAACTGTCCAAAGAGGGACTGTCCCTCACAAAGTGGGGCAGGTGGTAACACTATGTGTATGTGATGGGGGATGCTAGTTTTAGTTTTTATGTTTTTATGTATTGCAGAGGCTTTCTTTTCATTTTTGGACTGGCAAAGGCAAATGAAGAATAGTTTTATTTTCCATATTTGCGTATCAGCTGCTGCATGTATCTTTCACTTTTCTGAACAAAATTTAGGTGATACATCAAATCTCTGTTTTGCGTTAATTCTTTTGCTGTTGCTTTGAAGCCACTGGCTGCTCTTTTTTTTATTTTTTTACCAAAGATGTTTTTCTTTCTTTTGTAAGTAAACTGTACTGTTATATTGCATTTCAAGTAACACATCATGTGTTAAATATTTGTTTCATATTGAGAGATATTAATATGGATGCAAACAGAAAAGTTTTGCCAGAATACATTATTGGTTTAACTGACAGGTAGATGACAGTTAAAATGAGTCTTGGAGTTTAAAGAATGTCAGCTGTGAATTACATTGTGCCCAGACAGTTATTTGCTGAAGTAGGAATCATTTATTTGCTTATTTTGTATCTGAATTGTCTGCATCTCGTCAGGTATACAGATTAGATGCTGGGCTTCATTACTTATTTACATAATGTTATTTACGTGTGTGGGTGTGTTTTATTATGTGCTTTCTATGCAGTGTTCCTTTTATTGGATGTTTGATTTACTTTTTCTTTAGTTGTCAGCAATATTATTCTTTCAACTGCATAGTTTTCATTATTTGAGATGGGATGCTTCTTTAAGGATTTTATATGTTCTTGTAAGAATCACTTGGTGAATTTTTAAAATTTTCTGTTGGGTTTTGTAGTAATAGTTGTCCTCTGTAGGGAGTACAAGATTGCTGTTAGACGTGCATACACTATAGTCGTTTTTGTTATTTAATATGAGGTTGCATATTGGCTGCGCTAATCCTTGGGTCTGCATTGGACATATAATGTAATTCATAGCACACCTGTCATAGGCGTTTCAGTTAATCTAATTATTCTGAATTAAAAACTCACATTCTAAGTTTGTGTACATGCATATAAATGACTCTTATGACTCTGTGGATTATTTCTGAAATAACACTTATATTTTCTGTCTTAAAGATATATGATCTTAACTGTTAACTCAGATATACAACAGCATGGATATTTTAATATTTTATCATTGCCAGTGGCAGGTAATAAAGTTACCATATACCTGATAGCATAATGTGATTAAGTTAAATGAATGCAGCAAGAAAAAAGATGCTAAATAATGAATATCCATATGGAAGACATTTACTAAATTACATATAAATAGTTATAACCCTGTCTGATTCTGCCAATTTGGTTTGAACCACATGGCATACAAACACACATGCACACAAACGTGTATTTAAAAATAAATAGTTATGTACAGATATACATGCACTCAAGCATTATATAATACGTTATTATTATTTTATTAATTATTATAGTAAGCAAACTAAATACCATGTATTCCACACTTCCCCTTAAACACTGCTGAAAAAATCCTTTGGGTATGTCAGTTTATACCCCGCTTTCATTATCATGTATGATAGTTACTGAACTACATTTTATTAGTTTTATGTTCTTTTTTCATTTTATTCTCTGCTTTTCAGTGATCATTACTAGAAATTCCTCAAGCCATTAACATTCCTCTGCTCTACATATTTATTTTCCTTGTAGTTCATATTTATGTTAAAATTAATTCTTCTGTGACTATACATTGATGTTGCATCTTACATAAGACTTGGAATTATCTTTTATTTTTCTATTTTTAAATTGTAAGTTTTCACTCTATTTTCTTTCCTTTCCACAGGATCATACAAACAATTCAGCCATTATCTTTCATGTAGCTCTTCCTTCAACCTCCTTTTACCCTTTCAACTTTAATTCTCCAAAAACGTATGTTACCGAATAAAGATGTTATCTGTCATCGGACTATCTCTCTTTTTCTTTATTGTACTCATTCTCCAATTTAGATGTCATTCTTCATCTAAGAAATCTGGCTTCCCCATAAAAAAGAAAAACAAAAGAAAAAAAATGAAATGAGTATTTGACTAAGCAAAATTAAACTGTCCTTCAGCTGACTCGTGTAAAATGTAACTACTACAGTAATTTAATTTGTTAGCTCATACTTCCCTAAAACCAGATCTGTAAAATGATTTCCTTTCTGTTTCACTGGGATAGGAAAACAACACCTGTATATAAATACATGTATAATAAATTACCACATATCACGCTTGTCCTTTTCTCCTTTCTGTAGCTGAAAACTCAGGCATCTCTTTTCTGAATACACTTCATTGTCCAATTTTTATTTTCATTTCAAATTGTGTAGCTGCATTATTTCTGTTTCACTCTTCACTGTTTTTCCTGTATAATTACGTTGTACTTTCAGCATCAGCACTTCTGTTCCTTGTAACTCTGTCATATTCATCACAAATAACCTTTATACCACACTATATACATATTACATTCTTGCATATTTTACTTGAATGACATTACTTCTTGTATACTAAGCATCTAGTAGTAGAGCAATCATTTTACATAGCCATCTTATATGTCACAAACGCACACACACACACACACATACACACACACACACACACACACACACACACACACACACACACACACACACACACACACACACACACACACACACACACACACACACAAAAAACTACAGCAAATGCCACCATTTTCCATTTAAAGTATGACCTACGCATTTTAATCACTGTTCTGTATATTTGTTTTCTCAAAAACTGGGGTTAACTCATACAGTGATGACACATGTCAAATTTAGTCAAGTCCTGTTATCCTTCAACGAAATTGCTTCAGACCAAAACTTTACAGCCATAGAATTTATAGATTCATCAGGAAGGTCTAGCTTTAAAAAATGTTCATAACTGACTTTTCTTCTTAAGATCATAGGTTACTAGGCTAATGACCCAAATTATCTTTTTTTAAGCCTAGCCATGCTACCCAAATGCATTAGACTACTTTAGATTCCATAAACTTTTTTGTAGGATATATATATATATATATATATATATATATATATATATATATATATATATATATATGTGTGTAACTTAGATGTGGATTGGTGAGCATTTACAAGCTCCCTCTTTCTAATAAGGACATAGGTGCCAGACCAGGGGTGAATTTACGATTCCATATCCACTGATCCACACTGTGCTCAAATAAGTAGTAGAAAGAACTTTGCTTCACATGAATGGGAAACCTGCTCCAGAGAACGGACATTCTGCAAGGTACTTATGTGTCTCTTCAACATATTGTATGTTGCAGGAGAGGTTGTGGTCCCTAGATTCAGTGTTTCTGATGTTTGTTTTGTGAATGTGTAACAAGTCCATTAAGATGCTTTGTAGGTCAGGCATAGATTGCCTCTTGGCAGTTTGTAGGAGACTCATTATAAAGATAAGACTTTGATGCAGTCCTCACAGGACATGTTGACCACACCATGTATTCTTTTGGTGTAGAATCTCTGTGGACACACTATTTGTTGCATATTCCTGGTCAGGTACATACCAAAGGGGGGCATCGTACTCAATGATTCATCTAATGAGGGCTGAGTACAATGGAATAATGACATCTTTGGACCTGAATGCTATAACCTTGCTCATAAGCAGTATGACATAGAATGATTTATTACTACATTAGACACATGATGGTCAAAGGCCAAGTCACTGTCTACATGTGTTCCCAAATCCTTGACCACTGGGTCTACTCTTAGGGGTATATTATCAGTGTAGTAATTTGCAGGGGTGGCCATCTTTCTGAAAGAGACTATTTTGCACTTCCTGGCATTAAGCTTCAGATGTAACTGTGCCAGGCCTTGTTGGAGGGTATTTGGGTCACTGGGGGATTCTGTGACTGCACCTAGTTTGCAATCATCTATGAATGTAGTTAGCCAGACATCTTTGATGTTAACCTTGACTTCAGAGAAGTAAATGCCAAAGAAGAGTGGCCCCACTAGTGGCCTGCTATTCAGTGGAGGCAGACTACCCTATCCAGACTTCTTGGACCTTATCTGTGAGCTAGCTGTCTATCCATTGGGTGATAAAGGGGGGTTATGCCTAATTCTGTGAGCTTATCTACAATGCCCAAATGGAATATTATGTTAAACACCTTTACCAAGTAGAGGTAGGCAGTATGCAGCATTTTTCCCAAATCCTTTGCTTTGGTGACTTTCTCGAAGAACTCTACCAGGTAAAGTAGTCATCTACCCTTAACAAATCCAAACTGATACGCATCCAAGATCTAAAGGTTACTTATGCCATTATTTATCATATTCATGATTATTCTTTCCATGGCTTTACATATGAGACTAGTCAGGCTTATGGGCCTATAGTTTCTCAGGTCCTTGGATGGCCCACCCTCATGCAGAGGGATAACAGCTGCAGTCTTCCATTTGTCCTGCATGAAGTCTGTTTGGAGTCTTCAGTAGATTAGTGATTCTATTGGGCCTGATAGGTCATGTTTCATGCTATTAAGGAAGCAGCCCAGACTATTACTGGGTCCTGTGAAAGCAGTGATAATAGTCTTGGAAATCACTTTTAGGATTTATTCCCTAGTGATAATTGGGAGAGTTACTGCTAGGGGCATTTCTTAAGAGGTTTCTGGTGGTGTAAGTGGGGTAAAATTGTAGCTGAGCTTATTAGCCAGTAGATTAGCTATAGCCTCCAGCTCAGTATAGGTGGATCCATTTACAATTAGTTCAACACATCATTGTGTTTTGCCTTTGAGGCTGTTGACATAGCTGAAGAATGCCTTCTAATCGCCCTTAGCATGGGAGGCTAGTTTTACCTCAAATCTGTTTTTAGCAGACTTAGTTTCCTGAGTTGCTTATTAAGTTTTGTAAGGGAGTTCTTGCCTTGCTGGGCATTGTACTTCCTGTTTTTGAACATGACCTGTTTCCTTTGGTTACACAACCTATTTATGCTGGGATTCCACCAGAGTGACTGTTTTTTTTATCTTGTCCTATGCTTATTTTGGGTAGGTACTACTGTCTCTGTGTAGCTGTATACATGTTTATACAGTTGCTTTGCAAACAACTCTGCATAGACAACAGTGTTCCCTGGGTTTGAAGGGGCTTGAAACTTAGCCAATGTTCCACTTAAGAGCAGGACATTTGTCTTGGAATAATTCCTAAAATTTTCAGAGTTAGGTGGTGTCCCAAGCTTTATTTCTGTTTCAAAAGTGACAGCTTTGTAATCCTCTTGCAACACCAAACTGCAGCACCAACTGTAGACAAACTGGAATACCACCAAAAGAAACAACAGCCAGTGAAAATAACGTTTTATTTTCTTCTTCTCTTCTCTAGCACCTCGGCTCACCAAAAGCCTTCAAGGAGTAACAGTTAACATCCATTCACAGTATATATACACAAATATCAAATCATTATACAATTAAACAATTAATTAAATAATCAATTATAAATCTAATTATCCATTTAAAAAAACAATACATTAAATTACACTTTTCCAACAATATTCAGTATTTAACCCTTTAGGGGTTAACGTTTGATATTTTAAAAGTTCATTTCTTATTCTACTTTCACTAGCTTCATTTCTAAGAACCTGTTCCAAAATAGTTACCCTTAAGCTATCACATTCGGAATTATGATGTTTTACAAAATGCTGCGCCAAGGAACTTTCCATTTTATTATTTTTAATGTCCCTTAAATGTTCCATAATTCTAATTTTGAACATTCTCTTAGTTTGACCCACATAAAATTTTTTGCAACCACATTGAATAATATAAATAACTTGTTCTGTTCTACAACTAAAAAAAACACTAGGTTTAAAAGTCATTCCATTGATATAAGGAAAGACATTTTCTACATAAGCACACATTTTACATTTTCCACATGGTGTTGTTCCTTTACTCATAATTTGTCCATATATTCTCTGCATAGGCTTCATAAATTTAGTGTGTATTATTATATCCTTTATGTTTCTCCCTCTCTTATAGGCAAACTTTAATTTATTTTTCATCAACTCATCCAGTTCTCTAAAGTTCTGTAAGAACTTCCAAAAATGTAGAATACATCTCTTGATGTGTTCACTACATATATTAAATGTAGAGACCATAAAAATTTTATCTAGGTCTTCTTTATTATTCATATCTATTACCTTATTTTGTTTTTTCCGGTATTGGGTCCCCTGTTGTATGTTTTATTAAATATCTTATTCCTACTTAGATTTATTAGCTGACTATCATATTGCCTTTTTATAAACATTTCTGTTGTATTCTTTATCTCCTTTAAAAAATCTTTTTCATTATTACAAATACGAGATATTCTTAAAAACTCACTATACGGTAAAGCTTCTAACGTATGCTTTGGATGACAACTGGTGCCCATCAAAAATTGGTTTAAACAATCAAACTTTCTATGTATACTAGTAACTATAAGTTTGCCTATAATTCCTTGTAAATTAATATCCAAGAAGGAAACATTCTCACCACATTGTATACCATCAAACTTGATGTTGAACCTATTAATTTGTATATCCTTAACAAATTTATCACTTTCCAATTTACCTCCCTTACACAAAAAAATCAAATCATCAATAAATCTAAAATAATATATCACATGTTTCTTCACAAACAAGTGCGTGTAAATCAGATTCCACCAATCCCATAAAAATATTTGCATACATGGGTGCAAATGCTGCACCCATGGCTGTTCCTTGAATTTGGTGAAAAACTCTGTCACCAAAGTAAAAATAATTATTTTCTAAACAGAATTTCACCAAGTCAGTAATGTAATGTGTTAGTGGTGAGTCTCCCATCTGTTTATACAAAGCCTCTATTCCAAAAGCATTTCTAATATTGGTATAGAGACTTTTAACATCCAAAGTCAACCAGTACATGTTTTCGCACCAAATTACATTCTTGATTCTATTTAAAAAATCAAAAGAATCTTGTATGTAAGATGGAAGTTTTTTTGCTTCTTTTAGTAACACATGATGTAATATCACCCCTAAATTATGCAAAAAATAATTACTAGCCGAAACAATCGGTCTACCAGGTGGGTTGATCATATCTTTGTGTATTTTCGGTAAACAATAAAAATAAGCTGGACTACATTCTTGTATCTGCAGCTTATTTTCAACATCCATATCTGACCAATAACCCAATCTTAAGCCTCTAAATATTAAATGTAAATAATTTTCCTTTGCTACTGATATAGCTTCTATGGGAACTACACAATATATAGACTCATCCTCTAGTAGGTCCATACACATTGTATAGTATTGAGTATAATGCATAACTACAATTTTATTGCCTTTGTCTTAAGGCTTTACTATTAACTCATTCTGTCTAGAAAAATTCATTAATTCTATCCATTCTTTTTTTGACAAGTTGAAATTCACATTTGCTTTATTTATACTATCTATTATTACATCAACTTCAAAACCAACCATAGTATAAAAATTCTTAATCCCTTCATGTATAAATGGTGGCATAAATTTAGTGTTAGTTTTAATTGTCGACGTATCTATAGTGCAGTAAGCATTCAACTCACTAACACAAGACAAATATGAATCATTCATTGAGTCACTACTGACTTCTAACACATCTCTATTCAAACTATGAGAATCATTTAATATATCGCTAGAATTTGAACTTCCATCAACAATACAATTTAAATAATACCACAGATGTAATTTACGAATAAACTTAAAAAGTTCTATTTTACATTCATATTTCTTTGGCACAATTGTAGGTACAAATTTAAGTCCATGATTCAAGACAGTATAAATTTCATTACTAATAAAACATCCAGATAAATTAATAACTGTATTAACAGAGTAACAAAAGTCAGAATTAATACCATTTAGTCCTTTTGTTTTCATGCCATGGTCGATATGGCCCTCCCCTCTGTGCTTCCAGTTCCGTATAGGTTCTTTTCTGTTGCTGTTGCCTCCCCAAAGGTCTTTGGGGGCGAAAATGTTCAGAAAGGAAGCAATCATCCACTGGAGATGGCAACGGTGGAAAATCACTATCCATATCATTGTCACTCTGTGCTCTATATGCATATTTCACCGTATCTTTAGTTGTACTAACAGTTCTAACTTGCTGGTTAACGCCGTCATTAAGATAACCTCTTTTTGAGTGTGATTGCTGATTGGATCCACCAAAAAAGGCTGTACCATTTTCAAAGTCCTGCAAGTCTCTTTGTATTTTATGCAGTTTTTTTCCATAACTTTGTTTTCATGTGTTGTAATTTTCTCTTGAATCTCAGTTAAACAAGATCCAAATTTAACCCTATCTAAGGAAGTCATTAAATTGGTACACACCACTGAAATTTCTTTCTTAATATTAGAGAGTTTAAGGATGTCACGTTCTATCAGAATTTTTAACCATTCAATAGAACAATAATGTGCTGCTTTTTCCCATCTTGATTGAAAGGCTTTATCAGTCGCACACGTAACTATGAATGGTTCTGATGGAAATTTCACTGCTCTTAAGCCTCTAGGTATAATATTAAGATCTACGTACCTCTGCAGGCTTGTGTAATTGTAATATGTTAACATTTCTTTGTCCATTAAATTCCTCAATTTCGAAAGTAAAGTTTTAACTTCACCTGAGTATTCCGTGGAGCGCCTTCCAACATGCGCAAAAAGGTTACTACCCTGTTTATTTCTAGCTTCAGCCAAAAAACGCTCCCATACTGGAATACCTGGATTAATGTCCACATTTCTGTCTACACGATCAGAGCCATGCTCCATATTGATGTTAATGAAGCCATCAAGGGTACGTTGGGAGGTACCTGCGTTTTCCTCCCTAAAAATTCTCGGAATATTTGCACCTGGATCACTGGCCATAAAGACAAAAGTAAATCTCTTGCAACACCAAACTGCAGCACCAACTGTAGACAAACTGGAATACCACCAAAAGAAACAACAGCCAGTGAAAATAACGTTTTATTTTCTTCTTCCCTTCTCTAGCACCTCGGCTCACCAAAAGCCTTCAAGGAGTAACCGTTAACATCCATTCACAGTATATATATACACAAATATCAAATCATTATACAATTAAACAATTAATTAAATAATCAATTATAAATCTAATTATCCATTTAAAAAAACAATGCATTAAATTACACTTTTCCAACAACATTCAGTATTTAACCCTTTAGGGGTTAATGTTTGATATTTTAAAATAAAAGTCAACTCTTTCCTTAAAAGTTCATTTTTTATTCTACTTTCACTAGCTTCATTTCTAAGAACCTGTTCCAAAATAGTTACCCTTAAGCTATCACATTCGGAATTATGATGTTTTACATTGGTTACGCAACCTATTTATGCTGGGATTTCACCAGAGTGACTGTTTTTTTATCTTGTCCTATGCTTATTTTGGGTAGGTACTACTGTCTCTGTGTAGCTGTATACATGTTTATACCGTTTCTTTGCAAACAACTCTGCATAGACAACAGTGTTCCCTGGGTTTGAAGGGGCTTGAAACTTAGCCAATGTTCCACTTAAGAGCAGGACATTTGTTTTGGAATAATTCCTAAAATTTTCAGAGTTAGCTGGTGTCCCAAGCTTTATTTCTATTTCAAAAGTGACAGCTTTGTAATCCTACCTGACCATTGAAGATATTACACTTGGAGAGGGGGTGCAATCTCCCTCCATGTTTGTGAGGCCCAGGTCAAGGATGCTTGTACCCCTAGTGGGCATATGGACTAGCTGATCCAGGGTGTTCATGTTGACACACTCTGGAAATCTTTGGGCCTGCATGTTTAGGATCATGTATAATTCCCATTTTATAGTAAGGTAGTTGAATCTGCCCATGGGTGTGGTATTGAGTAGAATGGATAGTGACTCCAGATCATTTAAGTAAGTGGTGTGGGTTCTGTGGGCCATATCAGGGATCCTGTAGCTCAAAAGGATATGATATGGGATTGTGCTTATGTTGAGTTGTACATGCAGACACTCAAGGGCATCATAATGCTTGACAACCCATTTGGTGAGATTTTTTAATGATAGTTGAGACATGTCCACATTTTGTGCCTTTTTATGCAACAGCAGGTCTAAATGTTTGGAAGGCATTATAGGCCTGCACTATTGGGGTGTTCTCTGCTGTTTTAAATCATGCCAGGTCGAAGTAACTACATAAGCATCTATATTCTCCAGGGTGAGGAGAGCTTACAGGAAGTGTAGTGTTTCATTTAGGCTATTGGCATTGAGCTGTATCACCTTTAGATGATCAGGGCCTGATTTAGCTATGTCAGATGTTTTTTTTTCAGATTGGCAATGCCTGAAAAAGGCACTATGGGGTGGAGAAAGTATTAAATAATATCTGTATGTTGAGACAGGGACAGGTGCAGACCATCCCTAGCAAATCAAAGTGGTCTGTCAAACATATTGACCCAGTCTGACAGATATTGTACCACCCTTGAATGACATCAAAAACTATGCCAGTCATTAAAATCAATAATCTTCTGTTCATACTGTAGCATCATCCTTGGAGAAGGTAGAATGTTGTTCAAAGCTAGACTCCTACCAGCCTGGGAGAGATAGTCCAAGGATAACATCATGTCTCCATTCATACAGTCCGGGGAGTTATGTCTCAGGTCCTTTATGGTCACATGAACTATGAATGAGACATACTGGTACTTGTGGTTCAGTGACCTGAATGTGTGATATGGCAGATCATGGCCCTCGATAGGCAACTCACCATAAGCCTATGTTTACCTAGTTGGCGAACAAGATATATGTGTGTCTCACAATGGAGACTCCTTTGATCAAAATATTGCATTGTGAGGTTGTCTGCCTTATATGCTTAGATATTGAGGGTCTGTGAGTTGAGGCTGAATATGCCTTGGTGGGTGTTGCAGTGGTAGTGTGTTTTTAAGGTTTATGAGGATAGTTATCATAATTTCTGTGTCTGAGAGGCCTTTTAAGTTTGAGAAGCTTACTTTTAAGGTTCTAAGCATGTGTGGGTCTATGTGTTTGTTGTGTGGTGTGTGTAGTGGGTGATGTGTAGGGTTGTGTGTTTCTGACAACACATTTGGTAGTTATACTGAATTTATGTGACAGCATTGCCTCTGTAGATGGTGTATACCTACAACAATCACATACTTTATCAGATTTTTAAAGAATTAAGTGGTTGTCAGAGAACGTGAAACAATTTCTACATTGTTTCAAGATGCCCAAATCTACCAAGCTGTCTACAGAGTCAGGAGGAAAGTCAGTAGCCATGGTTTGGGGCTTTTATATAGTGGGCTTCAGTGGTACCAAGAGTGTATTTATGCAAGGCTGTGATTAGTGACAGACTTTTTTTTTTGTGTTCCTGTTATGTATAACCACTGTATATGGGAATTAAATGAGTATATAACAGAGATTCTTAGATCCTAATTGAGTAAGAATTGTAATCTTAGTCTAATCTTGTGTTCAATGTGCATTCAAAATGGCCCACTGCCCAATCAGAAAATCACACTTGAAGACTTCCTCTCTGATTCCCAAGTTCAGATCCGACCAGGCTACACATACATACATATTTTCAGTAATCTCTTAGAAAGTATAGAGCTCTAATTATATTAGTAATATAAGATCTAATAATATTAGTTTTTGATTTTGTGTATGAAAGCACTTGATTTTTTAAGGCACAGTTGAGGTAGTTTTTGCAGCATCTACTGTGATAAATTGTATTATGGGCATGCCTTTGTTGAAGGTTGGGCATCGAGCTGGCAACTCATCACAGTAAACACCTACTGCCAATCATTAGCGGACCGGAGTTCTGCTGTGGCGACCCCTAACCGGGAAAAACCGAAAGACAAACAAACTAACTCCATTTCTTTCTTTTTGGATATTTTAAAGCTGTTTAGAAATCCTTTAGTGAATATAGCAGATATATTTATAGTCAGAATCTTTTCCATCCCCTTTTATCAATACATTACGTTCCTTATTTTACCTGTTATTTTTCTTATGCGGATGAAGAACGCTTTATGCATCCTTGGGTGTGATTCAGAAAAGCTTGTTGCTCACTGTGCCAGCGTGACACACACTGTATATGTCTGGAACTGTGGTGCGACTCTGAACGTTTGGCATACACTAGGTAAGGATGATAAGTGGTGCTTAATTCTATTACTAGGATACCGTTCAGAAGATTTGGTCCACATTTTGTAAGTCTACTCAAACTGCTGTGCATGCTGCTTTATCCACACCAGTTTTCTTTTTTTACACTTTACCTGTTCTTGTTTTACTCTTGTGCAGAGAACCTGGATTACAATTTACATCACATTTTTGGAATAGTGAAACAACCTTTACAACATTAAGTAATATGTTGTGTTTTGTATGCATGTTGTATCCTTGGATTATGTTAACGTTTTACTATGGATTTCCTCCTCATACATATTAAGTCACACCCATTTACATGTAACGCCTAAGTGCTGTATTATAGTGAAGGCCAGAGCAGTTAGGGAGAGACTCATAGACAAGGTTCCCATTACAAAGGGCCAATGAGTCCCAGACAAATGAGCCTGAAGATTGGTTTGCCATGTAAATATGCATGTAAGCCATACTACAAGAAGGAAAGCAGTAGCACAGTGAAGAGCAGCTCGACTGCTTATCAAGGATGTCTGTAGAAATTATATTGTAGTTAGAGTACCTCAACAGCAGAAAATAATCCACCAGCACAATAACTGCACACACACACACACACACACACACACACACACACACACACACACACACACACACACACACACACACACGTGCACACACACACACACACACACACACACACACACACACACACACACACACACACACACACACACACACACACACACACACACACACACACACACACACACACACACACACACACACACACACACACACACACACACACACACACACACACACACACACACACACACACACACACACACACACACACACACACACACACACACACACACACACACACACACACACACACACACACACACACACACACACACACACACACACACACACACACACACACACACACACACACGCACACACACACACACACACACACACACACACACACACACACACACACACACACACACACACACATGCAGAGACATGCACACACATGCACACACACACACACACACACACACACACACACACACACACACACACACACACACACACACACACGCACACACATGCACAAACATACAGAGACATGCACACACATGCACACAAACACACGCATGCACATGCACGAAGAAATTTATAGTGTGGCTGTCTTACAAAAACAGCAACAGCTTCATTTAGAAGTTTGAAAGGATATTAAGTCCATATGAGAGGTAAAATGAGCAGTACTCTGCACAAACGGCTAACAACTCATTGCAGCTCTGTAGCTGTCTCAGCTTTGCTGCTCATTGCTGCATATTAGTCTTTACAACAATGGTTTCTTATGTGCACAGCCATCTACTATGGAAATGACTGGGCAGTCTATCAGTGTTAGATTCACAGTGCTTCCCTACTGCACACCCTCAGTATATGCCTATCTTTTTTTCCTAGCACTCCATGTGCTGTTACAGATCAGTTTTATCTCAGTAGCAGTATTGCACAGATGGCTAATGTTATGGCCTGCTTCAAAGCATCACCATGAAGCTGTGGGCTGTTTCCCCCTCTATCATCAGCTACATAACTTCTGATGACTCTGGGCGAGTCATTTTCAGGCAGTGTTTTCAGATCACTCCCAGACAGCCTAACAGGTTTCACTGCCCACCCTTCCTGACCACCTCGTGTGTGCTTTATAGCACTGGTACACAGCCTGTAATTGTTTATAAAAGTACCCCCCCCCCACCGAATGGTTCCTGTGCTGTACATTCTGCAAAACATCACACATGAGATGCTCACCATACTGTGCTTGGGTCAGTGGTTGGAAGAGAACTCTGGATGTTACTCTGAGTAAGTATTCTGCCCATGAATCATTCTTACTTATCACAATAACACCAGTATATACCATGTACCAAGCTGTCTGAATCCTACTCTATGTATAAATATACATATCATGTACCGGTATGACATTCTATGTACCAGAATTAAAACCATCTGTACCAATACTTACAACTCTCAACTCATGACTAGTCTCACTAAGTTTGCTTCAATTTTTCTGACGGCTTAATGACTATATTCAGAGTTTTTTGTGTTTATTTAAACTAGTCTGAGTATTAGCGGAGGGCTGTTAATGTGCTATGTGGTGTCTTTTTCTTTTGTAATTTTTTTTTATATGTATAGCTTCACCAAAAAAGATGTATTTTTTAAATTTCGCAGTGTATTTGTGTTTTACTGGAAATGATATGGTTATTCAGTCACTTGGTGTTTCTTTCATTTAGTGGTAGAATTTACCACTTCCTTGGCTGTTCTTTTTGTAGCCATGCTAAATAATAGATTACAAATATAATTACCTAGAGTATTTTTAATTTCATCATAATTACCATTTGCAAAATCCCAACATTTAGCCTGTTACTGTTCATGATTTTTTATCCTTTGACTAAATATAGCTGTGTAGTAATCTGATTCTGTACTGAATTAATAATTTCTGGGAAATCTATTAAAATTTGAGTGTACATAGTATTAAATAATAGTTTGCCCACTTAATATTTGGGTAGTTGAAATTCCCTACTAATACAGTTTTTTTGTCTACATTTATGCTCTGGACTTTATTTAAGAAGTGCTCATGTTCATTGCGAATCAGAGAAAGGTTGTGGCAGCAGCCTGTAAACTTGATGTTAATACTGTGTGTGACACTGGTAAATTCTATACCCATTTCTGTGGATTCTAACTTTTATTTGAGATGATATGCTATGAAAAGAAAGATTCTGCCACACCTTCTGGAAGATCTGTCGTTATGAAAAGTTCTGCACTATGTCGTTTGTAGCCTAGCAGATGTCTGTTAACCATATTTCTATGATAGTTCAGGTTTCAGTACCCTCTGGTAATATACATGCTTCAAGACCACCCACCAATTACATTTTTAGTATTACTCTCATTCCATTTCTGTTTCTTGCACCACACTTGCGCGCACACACACACACACACACACACACACACACACACACACACACACACACACACACACACATACACACATGTATCCTAATGACATACCTAGCTATCTGTGAGTAATAAATCCATGTGCCCCATTTCATGTACATTCTCTGCACGTTGTCAACTTGCCAACCAATCAAAATACTATAGTAAAGCCCATCTCGCTCCCAAGTTAGGCTAAACAAGATTTGTGTCTTTCGGCTTTTCCCAGTTAGGGGTCGCCACAGCGGAACTCCAGTCCGCTAATGATTGGCGGTAGATTTTTATGTGCTGGCTTGCTGGGCCTAACGCATGTCGCCACACAGAAGACACTCTAACTGAGAATCGAACGGGCAACGTCTAACTGCGAGGCAACAACGCTACCGCAGCACCACCACCACAAGTTAGGCTAAACAAGATAAACTACACATATTCTAAAGACATGCTTCTGGAGCATTTCTCCCCGGGCCTCCGCTGAAAACAGGATCTGTGGAACCTAGTCGGACTTTCCCGGTCAACAAATGTTAAATAAATAAATAAATTAATAAATAAATAAATATTGCATGAATTAAAAACAAACATTCAGTCACTCCCAATTAAATCAGATTCCTGTAACTTGAATCGATCATTTCATAAAAAAGTAGTTTAAAAGTAGTCCATTGGTTTTATCATTCACCAGTTTTTCATTTTGAATCCCTGAGAAAGTAGTGGTTCCCCCTTTAGCTTCTTCCTAAATTTGTTTATGACTCCTTCCATTCATATGTTTTTCCCTCCTTCTCCCCTTGTAGACATTTCTACATTGATCATTTTATATCACCACGCGTATCAGCCAGGCTGTACTGAATGATACTCCCAGTAAAAATATTTATGAGATGTTTGCAAGGCTTTAGTCATTAACTGGCTATGGAAGGCTGTGCTGATACTTTGTAAGTATTTTTCTCATTTGGATCTCAGGTAAAGGGATTATTTGGGGGGTCTCTTTGGATCGTGGCTGAACCCATTGACTCTGGGGATCCTTAAACTACAATTTTGGCAGTAACAGGAGTAAGGATAGATGCTAATACCAGTCAAGTACTATTGCCTAAATCTGTGTTCCCTGGTACAGCTGTACCCCACATTCTAAGCAGTATGTCATTGTGTCAGAACTTCCAAGTATGTCTTTGTCAGAGGACACAAAATACTGTCCTCATTAAAATATGAAACATGGCCCACAATGATTCAAATACATTCCAGCAGCATATTTTTGCACAGCACAACTTGAAAGGTACAACAAAATGAGGATATTTAGTTATAGCTATGTTAACCTACCTGGAGAGACTCATAGGTGTTTACTAGGCTAATGACCACAAGGGTCTTTTTAAGCCTAGCCATGCATCCCAAATCTCTGACAAGTTTTGATACCCTTGATAAGTATAAGCATGGATCTGGCTGGGAGATGAACCATTTATAGGTTACCTGTGTTCATTAGAGACATCGGTGCCAAACCTGGGATGAATTTCCAGTTTCCTATCCAATTGTCTAAGTTGCACTTGAATTGGGTTAGGGAGAAACTCTGCTTCACATGGATGGGGAGCCTGATCCATAGATGGGTTTGTCTCTGGGATACATACCTATCTCTCCAATGGGTCCTATTTATATCACAGGCAAGGTTTAAGTCTTTAGAATGGGTAATTCTGGTGCTGTTTGTTTTGTGGATATGCAGGAAGTCCATCAGAATGGCGTTTGACAATACCCTGTATGCCAGGCATAGGTTTCCCCTCGAAAGCCTGTAGGAGACAGAATATGAGTATAAGGCATTGAGGCGGTCTGCATAGGAGTTAGTGCACATTTCATTTGATAGATCAGATCTAGTTATACATATTATATAACTCAATATCATTATTATTATTATTTTACATATGGATTTCTTCCTAAAAAAGTGCTTTATATATACATATTACTAGGTCACATTTTTTAATATGTCACTCATTAGCCTCATAAAAGCTACTTTGCAAAGTCCTAGACATACAAATATGTACACATGTATAGTCACACAGACAAACTCATACTGTCTTAACTTTTTAATCCATAGATCTCAATAAGGCCATTTATTTGTCCACAACAGTTAATATGTGTCTCCCAGCATACCCAGTGCATCATTTTCATTGCAAACTATGCCTGTCTATAACTGTACTTTTGTGGCTAAGCATTCAAAGTGCTTCACATGTAGAGCCATTTAATCTAAAACACGTTTTCCGTATGAACAAACTATATACTGTATGAATGAAAGACAAACAGTCCTATTGTAATCCTACTGTATTTGTTTTCTGCTACCCAAGAAAAGACAGCTTTTACATTTTGTTAAAAAACATACAGCTCTAAGAAAATATCCTTTCCATTTTAACAAAGCCTTGTGGCTGTTTACTTTGTTCAGGCAGAAGTGGCTCACCTGAGACTCGTAAAACGCTTCTTTTTTTTTTCAGTGGAAGCAAACATTGTGAACTAGCAAAACATACTGTGTAAAAAAAGGGAAACGTATAAATATGGGACTGGTAGTAGGGGTGTAACCAGAAAATTCCATTTTGTACTTTCAAACTCTTCTTACTGCCCCCCCAATCCTTGTGGCATTTAAAAAAATGTACACATCTTTAAAAATGTTGCTCCCCCATGTACATATAATTTTTAATGTTTCCCTACTAAACTAGTGTCTGTTTAAATTAGCAAACCTTTCTGTAAGTAAGTTATGTACTTGTCAGAGGCATTACTTCAGATATTTGTAGATGTAATATAGCCTGATGAAAACTAAAATGTTTCTGAGTGATGCAAAGAAAAAATGTACTCTGTAGAGTACAAAGAGCGTGCCTAGCTATACCCTTGTCTGGTAGATACAGTGAAATAGCATGCAAAGCCTGCTAAATTTCTAAATGATAGACAAAAAGTATGTATAAATAAATAATGAACACAGTCACAGACCAAAACATCAAAACTAGATTAGTTTGCAATCGGTAAAGCAAACTGGTTGACAAGAACAGCCAGAACTTCCCTTATGTTTAACATACTGGCTGTCAGATTAATAAATGATAATTACTGCTTGTCATTAGAAAATACATTTTAGATTGGAAGTAACTTAAACATACTAAGAAATTAAATTAGAATCCAACATCAAAGGCCTCCTTTTACCTTAATTCATCTGAAAATGAGTTTTGCAAAATGGCAGAAAAGAACAGTCCCGTCCCCCCCCCCCAAAATAATATGAAATGCAGATAAGCTGGTTAACTTTAGAAATGTTGTTTGATTCTCTTGCTTCATACTGCATTATGGACAGGGGCCAGCATGGATCTTAGGGGCATACTGGGGTGTCTGGGCATCATACCATCTACTGGGCACATTTTCTTTGTATGTCCTACCCTGTTCCCCCCTCTCTTGCAGTCTCTGTTACATTCTGAGGGCAGGTGCATACTGGGGACATGTCGGTGTATTGCCCCTGCATGCCTTTGCAGCAGCTCATTCAATGTCTCCACACAAATCCCTTCTTTTTTGGACTATGTCCTCTTCCTCCACCATGTATTGCCATCTAGGGATCACCTTCAAGACCACGCTCCCTCCCCTGAGACGGTAATGTCCATCCCTCCCTGCCACATCATCACCTGAGGCACTAACTGAGTCTGTGTCAGCTGAGCTGCAGTCAGGGCTTTATGCCTCTATGGCACCAGAGCAACACAACTTTAGAAAACTTCTGGAAAAAAACTATCAGAGAACAGTAAATGTGTCTTCTATGAAAAGCCAGGATAATAAGCTAAGATAACTAAAAATTATACCTAGGTGAAACAAAACTCTTGAAAATTGACACTCTTCATAACTCAGAGAGTTGAGTTACAGCCGACATAGCTAAATACCACTGTAAATGTGTAAATACCTTAATATTGCAATAGGTTTAATCTAGCTATGATTATTAGTCACTTAGGCCCATCTTCCATTATGGCATGCATGCACAAACATAGCACAGTTACTATTTTCTGTAAATACAGCACTCTGTTTAGGATTATTCTCTGTAAAAACTTCAGTTCATAATTTAATAAATATATTTCCAAAAATATATGCTGTACGGGTAAGTGCCTCCAATATATAGTGTTAGCTTATCAATTTATATCTGTTGTCTCAAAATGTAAGCGGTCATCACCTAATGCTATTCTGACTTTTACTTGTACACCTGTAACACTGTGGGTGCTATTCATAGCTAATAATCATTGGGCATGAGCACTGTTTGCACACAAGTGCAGGTAAGATGTAATTCATATACATAAGCTGCACTCATGTGTTAGAAACATGTTAAGAGCTTTGCAAGCAAATGAGTGGAAAATGAGATGCAAATGAGAGCATTTTGCAAAAGATGCAACTTAACTATGTAAGTGAATGTTTCTTCCAACTTTTGTGATTCACAGTCACCTTTCGGTATGCAACACCTTTTTCAGTAACTTTGCCTGATTTTGTTGCTGGTTACTGTTTCCCACTTTGAGGTGGAGAAGAAACAGGGAGAGAATAACCCACTTGAACTTTGCAGAGCAAGAATTACTTGATAGATTTACAGAGTGGACAGGGAGATCATAAGTGCTTTGGTGAACTTGTATGCCCCTCAAACTGGAACCGGGGGAATGCATGGCCTTCATATTGTTTTTGATACCATGGTATATATAGCCGTCACCTCACTTACCCATGGGGATCATTCAGACACTGACTAGGAGCAAGTTGGGTATCCTACAGTATTTTGCCTCAAGAATATACTGTTGGCCCATGTAGATGAGCTATCTATTTCCCAGTGTCACCACAGGACTGAGCCAGTACCATGCAAGTTTTCTGCAGAATGGCATACTTTTGTGAGGTGCTTGGTGCAATAGATGACACACTTGTGGCTATAAGGGCCCAAACTAGATCATGGGGTGACAGGTATTGCAAAAGCAAGGGTTACCATTTTGTCAGCTGCCAGGTAGTGCGTGTGTGTGTGTGTGTGTGTGTGTGTGTGTGTGTGTGTGTGTGTGTGTGTGTGTGTGTGAGTGTGTGTGATGCATATGACTCCATCACAATTGTACAACAGTACCCACGATTTCCACATATGGCATACAAGTTTACTACAATGCCATTTTTTGCATGGTAGAAGTGTTGCTGGCTCAACCTGTACCAGTCCCATGAATTACAGCCCCACCCCATAGAGAAAAAAAACAAAGGACCTCTACAAAACTTGCAGGATACTGTCTGCAAAACGTACAACAATACCCAGTCCATGCACATTCCCCCAGCTCTTAAAGTGAAAAACAAAACAAAAGTCAGCTCCTTCTACTTCACTCCAACCAGATGGCCAGATGCATTACACACACACACACACACACACACACACACACACACACACACACACACACACACACACACACACACACACCCTCCCTCCTGCCCCAGCCATTCAGGTCCCATTTGTATATCCTGCCCCCAACCCTCCTTCCTCACATTTGTAAAAAAAAAATAATAATAATTTCTTCTTTTAAACTGTAGCAGTTTTTATAGTTTTACATTGCCTGCATGGAGAGCCATGGTGCTAAGGTTTTAGTTAAAAAACAAACAAATTATTTATGGCTTTTCCTTTTCCTCGATATTTCCAGAAACACAATGACTGGAAGCACTCAAAATGGGAACACTCAGAAAGTTTTAACAATTTGCTTCAAATTATGAAGTTCTTAATGCAAATGGGGTTATCTGCACATAATTCTATGAATCACATTACTGCACATCTGAAGGCATACCCTTCACCATCAGTAACTAAGTACTGCTGTGCACAAGTCACAGCAAATGCACACATGTACATAAACACTCATACAGTTCTATGAATCACATTGCCGCACATCTGTACAGGTGTACACTTCACCGTCAGTAACTTAGTACTGCTGTGCACAAGTCACAGCAAATGCATACATGTTCATAAACACTCACACAGTTCTATGAATCACATTATTGCACATCTGTGCAGATGCACCCTTTACCATCAGCAACTTAGTACTGCTGTGCACAAGTCATAGCAAATGCATACATGTTCATAAACACTCACACGGTTCTATGAATCATATTACTGCACATCTGTGCAGATGCACCCTTTACCATCAGCAACTTAGTACTGCTGTGCACAAGTCATAGCAAATGCATACATGTTCATAAACACACACACAGTTGTATGAATCACATTAATGCACATCTGTGCAGATACACCCTTCACCGTCAGTAACTTGGTACTGCTGTGCACAAGTCACAGCAACTGCATACATGTTCATAAACACTCTTTCCACCTGCTATCTGTGGTCTAAAGTGGGTGTATATGCATTTGGACTGTACGTGCTTTTTAGAGCTGAGCTGTTGTCAATGCAGGGTATTAGCTTCTTGAATGGGTAATATCAAATTACAGTGGGTGTGGTTCACACCTAGGAATCTTAGTTTTATGGCTAGCAAATTCACTGTGACTTGAACCTGGTGTCAAAAATTACCTATTTTGTGAGATTTCAGGGTAGGGCCCCAAGCTGGTATCAAAGAGAGACTCAGCTCTTTCTCTGTCTTCAGCAGGCATCATACAGAGCCAGACTTGAAAAAATAGATGAGTGAGGGACCATGTAAAAAGATAAATGTCTGGGCAGAGCCTCGGGACAATCTGTCCACATTAACTGGAATCCCTTTTAGTGGAGAGCAGTGCAGGCAAGGGTATGATGACCTGCAGAGGAGATGACTTGACCAGCTTACCAGTACAGCTGGCCAGAGTTCTATAGTAAGTGTGACAGCAGTTTTACTAATACAGTATTTAATATGTATTTTAATGTCCTAGATGTACTTATAGGCTGTGGAGCTTATTGCATACTTTTGCTGTATTGGTACTGTAAAAGTACTTAACAGCAGTGTACCTCTGTAATAATTAGTATGGCTTGACCATCACTGATGCAATATTTAAAATGCAGTTTAATCTCCTAGGTGTACTTACAGACTGTGAATGTTATTGCATACTTGTCCTTTAATTTTAGTGGAAATGTACTCAACAGTAATGTAACTCAGTAATAATTGTATTTCAAGATGCACTCGCTTGAAGCACTCCTCAAAATGGTGAACATCGATATTTGTGTTGTAACGGAGACCTGGTTTAAAGCAGCAGAAAGCACCCTTGTGCTACCAGGCTATAACTCATTCCACACCTTTTGGCCCCAGAACATGGACCAAAGCTGCAAAGGTGGTGGCGTCTCGATAATCATAAAGGATATGCATACCTCCAGACTAGTAGCCCAGCATAACACATCGGAGATGCTTCAGGTACAACTAACAGTGGGTAAGATGGTGATTCTGGTCGTAGCCTGGTATAGGTCCCCAACCATGTCCCAAGACTCTCACTCCACGTTCCTAAGCACCCTGGAAACTATTAGGGTCCAACCCAACAGTCTCAAGTTGGGTGACTTCAACTACCCCTCCATCAACTGAGAAAACTACTCATACACCAATACACTTGCCCATCGCTTCCTGGAATTCATTAATTCAAATGCCCCGGACCAGCTCATTCTTACCCCCCACTAGAGGAAACAACTTCCTTGATCTGGTTATTACTAACATGGGCAACCATTGCTTTACACCAATAGTCAATTCCTCCCTGGTTAGATCTGACCAGAAACTAATTACCATGGAAATCCACATCTCACCCACACCCCCAGCAAAAGTAACCACCATGAAAAACTTCTTCAAAGCTGACTTTGGGGTCCTAAAAACAGAGGTGGCTAACTGCACGGCACCCATGCAAATGGAAAATAGGTGCATAACTGCCAAATAATACACCAATGCACTGTACAAACACATACATAAATGCATGGAACTAGCCATACCCAACAGAACCAAGATGCTCTCCTCCAAAAAAGGAAGCCAATCTGGTGATCCCCTGCCATTAACAAACTCTACAACAGAAGGAAGAAACTGTTGTAGGAAAAGGTGAAGTCCCAAGACTGGAAAAACTCCCTTATTAGCCTCAACAAAAAGTTGAGATCCCTCATCAAGACCTCTAAAGCCAGATATGAAGGCAGAATTGTGGCAGACAATAAAAACAACCACAAAGCCTTCTACAGTTATATCAAGAATCTCCATGGCAATAACCAGATTTGCTCTGAGTTACTGCATAATGGTACCTCCTATACTGAGCCAACAGATATTGCCAAAATACTGGCCGACAGATTCAGCGCCAACTTTACCCCTCCCCCCAAAGGACCAATCATAATACAGGAAGAATGCCAGTCACCCAGCATTACTGCAGCACAGGTTAAAGCTGTATTGTGCAAGGCCAAGAATACAGCTTCCATGGGACCTGACAATATCCCTGTCTGTGTTCTACATGCACTACACAGTGAACTGGCACCACACCTGTGTGCCCTGTTCAATCACAGCCTCACCTCAGGCTTTGTCCCTACAGAATAGTGCACTGCTACAGTCATCCCTCTCCATAAGGGGGGAGCAATTATAGACCCTGGGAATTATCGCCCCATTAGCCTGATGAGTCTGATATGTAAGGCTATGGAGCGTATCATCATGGACCTAATTAACAAGGATATAGGGAATCTTCAAACTCTGGATCCCATGCAATTTGGTTTTGTGAAGTGTAGATCATGCCTGCTCAACCTGGTTGACTTCTTTGAGTCAGTCAACAGAGCTATGAATGAGGGCAAGGCAAGTCATACAGCCTACCTCGATCTGGCCAAGGCCTTTGATACCATTCCCCATTCAGGAATTATTGATAGACTCACCAAACTAGGTATCGACCTTTTTATCATGAGGTGGGTTGCAAATTGGCTCACGGATAGAACCCACAGTGTGAAAGTAGCAGACTTCAAGTCAGACTGCCAACCAGTCATGAGTGGAGTCCCACAGGGATTGGTCCTGGGTCCTCTCCTGTTTGGCATCTACTTTTCAGAAGTCCAGGCCAACATGGAGGGACTCTGGCTGACCAAGTTCACCAATTATTGCAAGCTGGTAGCCATTATTAACTCTCCAAGTGATGTAGACATCCTACAGAAAGGCCTCACTGAGACCAATGACTGATGTTGAAACCATGGCCGTAAGCGTAATGCCAAAAAAATGCATCATCATTCCCTTTGGGAAAAACTCAGTTCCCACTAATTACCACATTGATGGTAGCCCACTTAACACTGAAGGTGTTATAAGAGATCTGTGGACACAGGCTGACAGCAACCTCTCCTTCGACCACCACATTGCCACTGTGGTCAGAAAGTCCTTCTATGTGGCACATCTCATTACCAAGGGTTTTGCATCCAGGAAGAAAGAGGTCATCATCTCTCTCTACTCTTCCCTCATTAGACCAGTCATCGAGTATAATGCCCCATGTGGTATGTACCTCACTAAACACCTGCAACAGCTGGAAAGGCCACAAAAGTACTTCATGAAGAGGATCCTAGGCCTTAAACACATGCACTACATAGACAGACTCAAAAAACACCAGCTTTTCTCTGTCTCCTATTGTTTATTAAGAGGCAATCTCTGCTTGACTTACAAAGCCATGTCTGACCCAGCCCTCTTGGAAATGTTACACCTAAAGAAATTCCAATCCCTCCACACTACATGCTCCAGGGACCTCAACCTCATTACCACAATCAACAGAACATACTGGAGGGACAGGTTCATAACCCAGAGACTGCCCATGCTCTGGAATAGACTACCCATACATGTCAAGCAGAGCACCTCACTGGCCCTCTTCAAGAGAAATCTTAATGAGTGGATGGGTAATAGAAAGTTCACTCTGAGGATCACTCCAGTGGCTCTACTTGATAGAGACATTGGGAAGTAACGTTGGGTGGCATGATGCCAGGGCACTTCTATGGGCTAGGCTTGTAAAGGCTCCAGGGCTGTTGGCCTAGTACACACCTATGAACCTATATACCTATTTAATGTGAAACATTATTGTAGCTTTTGTCTGCTGCTACATCATCTGTGCATCTAAGAATATCTGATGAAATTTGCAAGTAAAAAAGTAAGTGAAGCATTACAATTTTGTTCTGCAGTACCAATGACCATTCCAGTGCCTTCCTTGAGTACCTCAAGGCAGGAGTTTGGGGGGTAAGGGAAAGATAAGGGAAATGTTGAACTACTTATTTGTAATGGATTTTGTTTCTACAGCCAGTCTGTAGTGTGGCCCTTTGAGCAAAGCCAGGTCCCTGCAGGTATGCATGTTGGTAAAAAAGTGGTAGCATTATCAATGAAGAGAATGCAAATGTTAAAGCAAATAGCAACAAATGAGCATTCAGTTATTATAAGCAATTCATTGCTTATTGACAAGGCTATGCACTTCTTTCAGCCAGAGCAATACCTGCATGAATATGGCCTTCCTTAAATGGACGGACTGCAAAGTTGCCATAGTAGCTGATGCATAACCAATAAGTAGATAAATACCTCTCAGCCCCCAAGGTATATGATGCTTCTGAATGTATCCTTTGCAGAAATTGAGAAGTGCCTATAACAATTTAATTTAATCTGCAATGCATTCCATACTTGTATTAAAGATATACCTAACATCAGAAATGCAAGTTCCATTTCTTTGCTACTTATTTGGAAGACAAGAAAAAGAAATAATAAAACCAGCCTACCTGCTATGGTCTGGCAGTTTCTTTGCAATTAAGGGTTACGTGCTTGACTTGCTCAGTCAGGAAATAGGGTGTCAGAGTCAGGGGTTAACCATATTTCATTTCCAGTGCAGTGACCAGTACAATAACAGATATATGGGAACAAGATAGATGATAACCAACACCTCTTTTAAAGGAAGTTGGTGTGGCTGGTCCTTTGACCAAAGAGGTAGTGCTTAAAGTCAGGAAAAAGAAATAAATAGTAATAAAAAATAAAACATAACATAAAAAATAAATAATAGAGTTAATGACATCAACAAGTGTTCAAAGAATGCAGATTACTTCTGCACTGTGGAATATTTCAAATTCAGCAGAGCCAACATATCAGTAACTGTACCCACACATACAACGCCAGTATTACTTCAATAATTATTTACTATCCTATACCGCATTAGTGGCATTTAAGAAATCATGATGAAAATATAAATGACCTCATTTTGTTTTGTTTAATAAAAGCATCGCAATACTTATTGGTTATTTACTTGCCTTCTGTTTTCGTCTCTGTTTTCGGTTATATGTTTATTAATAAACATAGATCAGTAGACTGAGGAATAAAACATTCTCATTCATACACTTGAAAATCTTTTGACGTTTTCCTCGTTTTTGTTTTTTTTCTTTGTACAGTCTGTTGTAATTAAACTAAATGCATTAATATGTGCAAGAAGTTGTTAACTTGTTACAGGATATCTTCAAACTCGCCATGTGAGAATAAAGGTTTTGAATTTCGCAACAATAGCAGAAATTGTGTTTGGAAATCACATGCTTTTATTTGTCCAGCGTTATCCTGAAGGAGCAATAAATCACTAGTGCTAGGAAACTACCCATGACCACCAAATCAAACTCTATTTACAAGTACAGACATTTAAGGTCACTGTGAAAGGTATGCAGAGGTGTGAAAAAGCAACATTTGTTTTTAATGCAAGACTCCAGCTTACATTCATCTAAACAGTTCTGGAACTCCATAATGCAGTATTTGACTCCACCATTCATTAATCTTGATGATCCCTAAAACAAAACTGCTAGGGAATTTCGGTCCTACTTTTTAGATTATGCATCTCTCATATTACAAAGTGCATATTCGGACATGTTTGGATAAGTTCGGACACAACCACATCACAACTCCTGTCAGACCTCATTAAAGCCAATAGTTTACTTAGCACGTTCTAGTTTATTTATTTATTTATTCATTCATTCATTCATTCATTCATTCATTCATTCATTCTTTGTTGGCTGGGTTGTCCCACTAGGCTAGTAGCCTCTTTTCAGCAGAGACCAGAGGTGGTATTTATACTACTATACATAGGTTCATAGGGTCATATGAGTGTATTAGGCTAATGGCCCTGGAACCTTTACAAGCCTTGCCCATAGAAGTGCGCTGGCACTTGACATGAAATATAACTCCACTTCTGTTAAGATCTGTTGTCTGTATCTTTATTTTTTTTAATCCATGGAAATAAAGTTTACATTTGTACTGGACTTATGTTCTGCTGTTTTTGATTGCTTAAGATCTAATGCCTCATAAAGTTTTACAAATGGAAACTCAAGCTACTACCAAACCACACTTACCTGGCTAATCATCAGAAACATTGAGAAAAAAAGTCATACCAGACCCATGGAACACTGCAAACATCTACCCTGTTTTATTAAATGAGTCCTACAGATGTACTGGTCAACTACCAGACAATAGTCCTCCTCAGACCACTGGCAGAAACCCTTGAGAGAGGAAGAGAGAGGTTAATATCCAAAAAGCTAATGGATTACCTTAACAAGACAGACCCATTTAAATAGTAGTAAGGAATTCCTCTACTGCTGGTGTATAAGGCACCAACCACAAATCTAAAATAAATACTTGTAATCAGTTTTAGTATTCATGTGTCAGTAGCTGTCAGTTGTTAAAGCTAACAATGGAATTAATGGAAAATCTTTTGCCATAATGCATCTGGTAGAGTGTGGAACTAGAAATATAGTTCAGGCAGTTTGGTGCTCTTGGAAATACATAGGACTAATCACCAATATATTTAAACAGAGGCTACAAGGACAAAGTGTGTTAAACTCAGATAAATACACACACATGCACATGCACAAGCACACGCACATGTGCACACAATGGTTTTATACAGCTCAGGTATATGACTCTGATCTAATGCAAGAATTCATGCAAGCAATATGCTGTACAAATACTTGCTGGTATGCACACATAAACACACATACACATACCACATATGCAGCATTAATTTGGATTTGTTAGGGTTTAGAATGAGCTGATGGCTGAGTAGGTAAGATTTGGTGGCAGAAAAGGATTTTTGAGTAATTTCTTGAAGCTGTGGCAGGGAGGGTGCAGCAGAGATGACAGTGGAGTCATCTGCATTTTGGATGATAGTGGCAAGGCTGGTAGCAGTGTGTAATTTGTTTGTGAAGATAGAGAAGAGAAGTGGCCCTAGTATTGAGCCTTGTGGGACAACAACAGGTACAGGAAGTAGGGGAGAGAGATCATTTTTGCCATTTCACAGCCTGTTGATGATTTGAAAGATAAGTGTGGTACTAGAGGAGGGTTTCTTGAGATATGTTAAGGGATGCAGGCTCATATAAGAGCTTTTGGTGGGATACTGTGTCACATGCCTTAGACATATCTAGAAAGATAGAGGAGGCAAGTTGCCCATAATTTTTGAGCTGATTTACAGTGGTAGTGAAACTTAATAGGGTAGTTGTGGTGCTGTGTCTGGGTAAAAAGCCATGCTGTGAATTGGTTAGCAGATTTTTAGTTAACAGAAGGTCCAATAATTGAGAGTGGATGTATTTTTCCAAAATTTTTGAAAGAGGTGATAGAATGGATATTGATCTGTAATTGGTAAGGTCTAGTGAGGGGCCACCTTTGTGGAGAGGTATTACACTGACGATTTTCCAAATCTTAGGGATGTATTTTTCAAAGATGGATCTATTGATCAAGACTGACACAGGGTAACAGATGACCTCAGCTGCTAACTTGAGGTATTCATTTGGTAGCTGATTAGCAGCAAGTGATGTGGGTTTTAGTTTGTTTAACAATTTTCTTATTTTGTCTGTTTGGACGGGTTGGAGGAAGAGTGTACTAAGGGTAACACTGGTTCCAGGTGGGGTGACTAGTGGGGTATTGTTATTGTTTCTTATGAGTGAGAGTATAGAGTTGGTGAAGAAAGAGTTCTAGCTGTACTTTCTTTAGATTTAGAGGTATTGGGAGTTGGTGTTGAGGCTTGGCCTGGATGTAGAAGTTGTTTAATGGTATCCCAGAATTTTTGTGGATTGTTTTGGTGTTTGCATTGTAAACTGGTATAGAAAAGTTTTTTATCATTCTTGATTTATTTTTGGATTTATTTTTTATGTAAGAATTGCTATCAAAGGACTAGTCTTGTGTTAAACCCTCAGATGACTCATCAAAAATAATGAATAATTTCTCAATTTTACGGTGCATATTTTGAGAAAATTTGCTAACATTTTAGTCAGTATGAGAAATGCTTGAATATTATGGAGTATGTTTGAGTATTCTGAGGTATTTTCCTTTCTTTGTGAGAAAATCAAATGTTAATTATTCAGAAGAGTGAAACAGTTTTGTGAAACAAAATTCATACATTTGTCTTTTCATAGGTGTTGTGCTGTCTGTGTGTCAGATTATCTGGTTTTGATGAAAGTAGATTCTTCTGTAAGTAGGTATGCTTTTCTGTATTTTACATTAACAAAAATATATTAATCAATGCAGAATGCTCAATATGCAGCAACAACTCATTACAGACAGCTGGCTTGTTACTCAGTGTACAGCAGCCCAAAGAGCAATAATATGGCAGCAGAGCTTTCCACTCCTCCTAGCTATCATTTGCCACCTCCAACCAAACACAAGCTCATTTTAAATGGCTCTTTGGGTATCCAGTTAACTAATGTAATGTTATGTTAGCACTGAGTGTCAGAGGGACAAACCATGAAATTAATAAAACCATCCTTTTTGCCTTTTCTTTTTTCTGTGACAGAGGGGGCTCATATGCACCACCAAATAACCAACCTCTCTGCTCACTCTCTACCCATCCCTTTGTACACCTGAACCACACAGAGCTACAGGAGTATCTCCTTTTCTGGAAAAGATGTCCAGTTTAATTTTGGAGAGCAATCAGAAACTGATGTAAGGATTTTATTCACTGCATTATTCTCTGTGGGATTTTCATCAGATTAGCAAAACCTGACCCATAACTCTCAAGTGTTCAGATTATCACAGACTGTCCAGATTTTTTGCTTCATATTTTTTATCTGTTCCTCGTAAAATTTGTATTTTTCTGGCAAACCACTGGGGATTGAAACCACTAAATAATGATAGATATTTCAGTTTCAGATTTAATTTCCTACAGAAAAATTGTGCTAGCACTAAACCTGTTATTTTAATAAATTTGTAAGTTTATAAGAGCAATATTTAAAATTCCTCCTTTGTATTGGACTTTTGTCCCCACCATTATTTTTTACTTTGCTCAGATTTCTTATACTAAGAGGTGAGAGGTATGACATAACCACATACACACACACACACACACGCACACACACACACGCACACACGCATGCACACACACACACACACACACACACACACACACACACACACACACACACACACACACACACACACACACACACACACACACATACCAGGCAGAGACACACCTACATACTTGCACACTCACACACACACTTATAAGATCACCATTCTCTTGGGATATGTGTGTAAAATGAGACCAGAAAAAATCCCTCACAATCACAGGGAAGATACACACAGAAGGTACCTCGGGCAAGAACTGAACCACAGAATCCAGAGCTGTGGGTAGCAGTACTAATCTCTGCATCATTGCTAACTGCTCAGAAAAAGTACTTCAATATATCAGCTGTGTTAAGCTTTATTTATCTTATTGCTTTGCAGTATGTTTCAACAGATGCAAATAACCTGCTCATTTCTTAATGTTTTAGTCTTACTTTAACATTCCTGTTGTGACACTTCACACCATGAATCATGTCATAGTTATTGTACAATTATATCATGGAGGTGACTTTAGATAGTGACTGTGGCATCTTAGCTCAGGGCAGAATTGTGTAATGACACTCATGTTCTTCATGAGGTGTGGTACCATAGACGGAATCTAGAGAATGTGAGCAAGAAATGTTGAGAAATCATGAACATAACCACACAGAGGTCTTTGACCAATTCAAGTAATAGAATGCGGAATGCCAGATTGACTGTATGAGGCAAAGGGCAGTGCCTAAATGCCAGGCCTGCTGGGGGACCTGAGCTTCACCATGGGTAAAACCACAGAGAATGGGGAACTGAGCTTCAGTGCAGGTACAAGCGCAGAGAATATACAACTGTCTGGCTATTTGTGTGGTTCTCTTTGTATTTACTGAAGAAGCCTGGCTCTTGTAATAAATAATACCTGTTGACATCAACCTGTGGCCACTCATAAATGATTTCTTGAGGCTGCACAAACCTAACTGATAGTGGCATATTACCAGGACTGGACAAGAGATTCTTCTGAGTGCCATACATTTTAAATAACTTCCCAAACAGGATGCGGAGATAGTATTTCTTCCAAATAACATAATATAAAGATAAAATAAATAAAATAATCCATTGTAACTTAAATATAGGAATGATTCTAAAAAACAAATAAGTAATTATCATTTAAGGGAAGGTTGCTATTTCTGCCTGATGCTATCTAGTTTGCTAGTAAAGCAGTCCATGTTATCCAAAGTATAATATAAGCATTCATTTCCTATTGAAAAAGTAGTTCTTAGAAAGGTAGATATTCAAAGATAACAATATAGATACAGAGACACATGATGCAAAACATTCCATTTAGCAATTTATTTTATGTTTCTATAAAATTATGTATATTACAGAGATGCAAATAGTAAAAGGTGATCGTTCTTCTCATCTCCATCCTTTGTTTAGGTGAGTGCTTGAAATGGGCAGTGTTTATTTGCAGACACACCTGAGCTGTTGCCATGCTGTTTGTTCATACAGAAAATAAATGCCAGAGACTTCTTTTTATTCTTCACATGTTACATAACCTAAGAGGTACAAAACAAGAAAACCAAGAAAAGGTCAAGTGACAGTCAATGAAATAAAACTTAAAAAGCATCCCACTGTTTTCTTACAACCAGTAAACATATGTAGTGCTGTTGTATAAATTGAGCTACTGTGATGTATGGAGAGGGGTGAGAGCAGAGGGTCACATTAGAGTGCAGGAATGCCATCTGCTTTTTAACCATCAGTGAGAGCTGCAGAAGTAGACAGGTGTTTGCACATCTGTGCTTTTGTATAACATTGCTAGACATGCTTACATTTTAAGCTGTTTCTAAAAATTCCCACATTCACACCAGGGTTATCATACATGGCCCTGCTCGATTTGGGAGGTGAGCATCCTTAAGTGCTCAAAAATGGTGACAAGAACTTTTACTGTACCTCCTGAAGACTGTCTGTGGTTAGGCATCTTACAGTCTGTATGGTCACTTGTCTATTATCATTTCTAAGTTCCAAAACCTGCTACTTACTCTTAGTTGTATTAAAGCTGTTCTCATCCGGAGAGTTGATTCTGTGATGATCACCTCTCAACCCACCTCTTCTGCAGAATACAATGTTACCTTATACCTAAAAGCAATTCTAATGTTTGGCAAAGGTAGAATGCAGAGTAAAGAAAACTGTCCTGTCCTTTGCTAGAGCTGAGCTAACTAAAAAATAACAACTCAAGTATTGCATCTTCACTGGCATTTGTTATGTAGTGATGTTTATTTATTTTATAGTTTGTTCACCAGAAAGGTGGGCTAATTAGACTGACCCTTTTTAGTCATGACGGGGGCTCTTGAGAGAACCACAAGCAGTTACAGACATTAATTACAGTAAATATTTTAACAAGTTATACAGTAATTGCAAGTACACAGCATTGCTTCCAGCACTGTTTAAAGAAATAAGAAAACAATGGCAGTTATATACATTTCTATATGGCAAATTGCTCAATAATAAATTTGTTAGATTGCCTGAAATACTAAGAGAAATTATTTAATATGTTAATACATGTACTAAGTAAGTCCAGGCCATTTAATAAGGAGTAAATAAAGCATGACAATACAGCTAAGCAAATCACCTAAAGGTATTCAGACTAGAGTTTGGAAGTGTTATTTATAGGCAGTGAGAGTGACAGCCTTTCAAGTGAGCAGACAGTTAAAACTTGAGTAATATA
This sequence comes from Protopterus annectens, assembly GCF_019279795.1. NCBI lineage: Eukaryota > Metazoa > Chordata > Ceratodontiformes > Protopteridae > Protopterus > Protopterus annectens. The sequence goes on along the minus strand of NC_056747.1, from coordinate 546,634,253 downwards.
GTAATATTTTTTAGCAGAAAAACTCAAGTTTATATTTTATCCATCTTTAAATTACTAACAGTTGTTATATTTCATCAGATGTTGTTTTAATTTTATTTTGAAGAGTGTCACTGCATTTTCTTTTCTGACGTTGCATGGAAGATGGATCCATGTTACTAGGGCAGTACTAGTGAATGCTTTTTTTGCCATTTTCCTGAAAGGCAGAGATGTTTGCATATGATGTCATTCCCCAATCTGGTGATCCCACCTCAGTTATAAAAAAAAAAACTTTTCTTCTTAGACTTCAGGAACAATAAGGGAACAAAAAGCTTTCCTCTCCATGAAAACTATCACATCGACCAATAAAAATATTGAAAAGCCTTTTAATAAAAAATTCCATTAAAACCTAAAATGATTTAGTATTTTCATCTCATTAAGTATCAGACAAAACCAATATGGCACTTTAGATTCTTTTTACTTGTTGTAAAAGCCACTGTAGATTGTATTGACTTAACTAGTGGTTATTGTATTGATCAATGACTAAAAGCATTGTCTTCCATAATATACACATTTTTCCCATTTTATGTTACCTGACTGTTTGTTAAATCCAGAATTAATCTCTGTTACCATATTTGTACCCTTTGATAGTATCCTGTACTTTACCTATATACTGTACTTTACCTGTATAACTAATTGTCAAGGAAAGTGCATTATGTCTGTGGTTCGTAGTGGAGGCACAATAGAGATGTCAGATATTAAAGTGTGAAAATTAGTTGCAATGAAGTCCAGTTTATTATTATTATAGTTTGGTTTAGTTACTCACTTTTATAGCCCATTTATAAGGATTTATACAAAAACCCATTTTCATGTCAAGTCAAGGCAGAATAATTCATCCAATCAATTTTAGGGTGGTTAAAAATTTCTCAACAACAATGTTTGTAATCCAGAACTTTTGTCAGTTTACTTAAAAAAGTCAGTGATTAACATGCATGGATGGACTACAATAACATCCAGTAAGAAAAGACTTTCCACAACCTTTCACATTACATATTTCTATAGGTTTAATTTGTAAATCAATATCCTTCATTATTAAAGGGGCATTTATGGAGTGGTCTTCCAGTATTAGAATGCTGCCACCCTGTTGTTCTTCTCTCACAGTCAAATTTTGTATAGCCTTTAACTGCCAGGTCTCTAGTATCCCAGGCCTCTACGACCACAACAGCTGTATAGCTGCTCACTGCCACTAGAGCTTTTAACTCCTGTTGTATTCACTGCTTACATTTTAGCATTACAAACATAGCCTTTTATAGTAGGATTAAGTTCTTTGAGTCTAGATGATGTTCTGCTTCTGGCATGGGACTGTCTGTCAGATGCCTTCACTCTTTGCACCAGTTCTACCTGCCAGTCCCAGACCAGCATTCATTCTTCTTTTTCTATTGTTGTAGGTTGAAGCAAGAAAAAAATCGCTGAGAATTTTGGCATCCTGACTTCTTCATTGTTGCTGTTTCACCTTCCTTCCCTGTCTTTGCAGTTCTGTTTTGTCCCTCTTCTTTCCCCCAGTATATTTAAATAATCCTTTCTTCTCTCTCTTATTCTTTCTGTGGTATCTTTTGCCTCTCTTTGTCTTTTTACAGCTTCGTCGTACTCCTGTCTGCATTGCTGTTCTCTTATTCTTTGATTCATGAAATCACTTTTCCTTTGCATGGACTGGCTCTTTAAATTCTCTGTCGAACATTATTTCCCTGTTTCTTCTCCCTATCAGCATATTTTTCTTAACGTCTTTTTTCAGCGCCCTTGTATATGCTTTTTGTGTTTATAGAGAGATTCTTTGTACCCTGCACTTATTCAGTCTAAAATGTTTCCCTAGCTTAATGCAGTCTGTCTTTCTTTAGATTCATGCTTTGAATTCATTTGTTTGCCTGGTGTCTCCCTCATCCCTGGTGAACCAGACTGTTGCACATTCACTGCTGACCAGGGATCTTGCGATCCTTTAATCTTACTAAGTGCAGTGTGTTTAGTATTTTAGCCTTACCCGTTGCTTTCCTTCTATCTACAATCATTCAGTTTTGACCAAATACCAGCAGCATTTCTTTCTTTCTCTCTCTCTTATTTGGATGTAGAAAAAATGTAGTCTTCTTTTTCTTAGAGGTTAAAATCTCCTATCATAACAGCTTTCCCCCCGATGCAGTATTTTATCTATTCCTTTACTCATTTCTCATCTTCCAGCTCAGCACTCAGTGGTAAAATATTGCATCTGATCATTAGTACTGACTTTCTTTAAAGCCTGCAGTACGATTACAAGGCTACTAATATCTGATGGCCTTCAATTTTCCTCTCTTCCCTGCTCTACTCCTCTGTCATCAAGTACCTCACAGTTTTAGCTCTACCTAGTATAGACCAATACCCTCCCCATATCTTACAGTTGTAGCTCTACCTAGTATAGACCAATACCCTCCCCATATCTTACAGTTGTAGCTCTACCTAGTATAGACTGATACCCTCCCCATATCTTTACAGTTGTAGCTCTACCTAGTATAGACCGATACCCTCCCCATATCTTACAGTTGTAGCTCTACCTAGTATAGACCGATACCCTCCCCATATCTTACAGTTGTTGCTCTACCTAGTATAGACCGATACCCTCCCCATATCTTACTGTTTCTGTCTTGGATGAATAACTGATATCCTGAGGGCTTTCTTTAAGCATCTGCCTGCATTTTCATTAACACTACTGTGTCTGCATCTAATGCTGTTATAAACGGATGTGCAGAGTAATAGAAAGTAAGATGGGAGATGAGCAGTTCAGATTCAGATCAAGATGCAGAAAGTATGACCTGATGTTTGCAGTGAGACAGATAGTTTAGAAGAAGCTAATGATAAGAAAAGAGTCCAACTGGGCATTACTAGACATGGAGAAAGCATATGACAAAGTCCCAAAAAAATTGATTTGGGCAGTACTGCAGTGGTTTAAAGTCTAGAAACATTGGTAAAATTAGTGCAGGCTATGTACAAGGACCCAATGACTCAAGTAAGAACAGTGTTCGGTCTCACAGAGGGGTTCCCAGTGAGAGTGGGTGTGCACCAGGGTTCAGCTCTGACCCTACTGCTGTTCATACTGGTGATGGACTACATTAGCAAACAGGTCGGGGGGTCAACAAAGTTGTTGTGTGCAGACAATATGCCATTAAAACCAAACTCTGAGCAAGAACTTCAGCAAAGGATATGAGAATGGAATGCAAAACTGAAGGCACATGGGATGAAACTAAGCACAGATACGACAGTAGTAATGGCAGCAAAGTGGGGAAATCAGAAGAACCTGAGAATTGAGATAGAAGGGAAGGTACTGGAACAGGTTAATATCTTCAAGTATCTGGGAGGGACGGCTGAAGAGAAAAGTCTGAATGAAGAGGTCAAAGCTAGAATCAGAGGGGCTGCAGCCAGCTGGCAAAGAGTCTCTGGTGTAGTGAATGACAGAAGAATGCCAAAGAAGCTGAAAAGTAAAGTGTACAAAACAGTGGTGTGACAAATACTGTTGTATGGTACAGAAACCTGGGCAGCAAAGACAGAGCAGATGAGAAAGTTAGAGGTGATGGAAATGAAGTGAGGGCAAAGGGTGGTAGGATGTACACTGCAGGGCAGATGAAGAAATGAGGACATAAGAGCAGACGCCTAAGCTCTCCAATTGCAGAAAAGATCAAAGAGAACAGATTACAGTGGTTTGGGCACATGTGCAGAAAAGCAGAAGACAATCTGGTGAAGAAGATTTGGGACAGACAGGAAGAACGTAAAAGGAAACGAGGATGCCCAGCAAAGAGGTGGCTGGACTGTGTGAGAGAAGCTCTGCAACATTCAAGCATGAATGTTGAAGAAGGCAAGAGTGTGGCATTGAATCGAGAGAGATGGCAACAGTTAACATGACACCCTGACCCCATGTAGAAAAAAAAATGGGAAAACTGAGGTTGATGATGATGATGATGATTGTGTCTGCATCCACTATCTCCCAAGACATTTTTATTTAATCTTGCTCACCAAAATAACTAACAGTACTTTATAATCCCCACTAATTATGTGCATATCGTGTTACGAGAAGCCCGTTGCCAAGATTATCTATTGCACTAATAGTGGCTTATTTCCTTCTACCTCCCAGTGTGCTTTGTATTGATTCTTGGATATATTATAAAAGCAACTTGATTAACACTTGTGGCTGAATTAAGCTGTTCCAAGTTTTGAACACCCAGTCCTCATGAAGCTGCAGGAATATATATCTATCCTATGTAATTTTAGGTTTCTTGATGCTCAGAATAACATTAATTATCAACTTGCAAAATGTTGTATAACATTCAGTAACAGAAACCACAAGTATAGACTATGAATCATACATACTAATGGAGAAATCATCATTATCTGAATTGTCTGTACATTTTGTTGGAAATCCAATAACATTAACTTCCAAGAGGCTTTGTAATCCACATCTTAGTAGTACCTTATTTCGAATTTCTAATGTATGATGTAGTGATACTGCTAAATTCATTCTTAAATATTCTACCTCTACATTTTACCCCAAAAATAAATATATTGTTTTATACTCTATTATGAACATCATTTATCTGCACAGCCTTTGTTTTAGGTTTTGTTTAACCTGTAATCTGATATCTCCCCAAACTTCACCATTTCCTAAAAAGCCCTGTTTGGCTCTAAATCTGGGTCTACAAACTATAAAATGTGATGACCTGTAAACATTGAATCTTGAGTCCCTTTATAATATTAGCCATGACATGGAGAAGTTCTAAATCATATTGCTAATGGCTCAAAATATAAGGTGAACAAAATATGGCACAAAGGGAATTTCTGACATACCCCTAGACATTGGGGTGAAAGCTTTTAATCTGGCAGTATTTTAATCTAAGATCTAATCTGTAGCATCTATATAGATCTTTCTTAGCAAATCTATAAACAGTGTATGTAAACCAAATCTTTCCAATAACAGGAATAAGTACTGCCCAATCCACCTTGTTAATTACCTTCTCCATGACAATGCTTACAACCAATGATAACCATGTCTTAAAACATCATTCAGTAGGACCAAAGTTTTAATCAAATTGTTATAGGAATGAATTCACATTGATCAAAACATATAGGTCTAGATGAAAATCTTTTTACTCCAGCTAGCAGAAACATGATAAACAATTTATACTTGTGGTTCAAAATGGAAATTCACTAAACTGATGAAACACGGTGCTCTTTTTTGGTTTTAATTAATGGTGCTCAGATGTAGCACCTTAATAAACTTGAAGTAGAACATGGATCCTTTCCTGAATTACGAATTACTGATGTAATAGTTTTCTTCCTTGTTAATTGAGATTCTTCTTTTCTATAAAACTAAGTTACCTAATATCACAAAATTATTTGCAAACATGACTTTAAAGTTTAAATAAATCTCACTTCATAATCCAGCTGGTCCAGTCAGCTGGGCTTAGTTCTCTAAGATGCTGTAAGTAAACACTGCCCTGGTCAAATATTCTTCTTAGGGTATCCAAGTCTTTTAAATGATTATCAATATTCTATTCTAAACATTCACGTCTGTTATCCCTCCACCTGTAACATTTAATTATAGGACTTAAGTACCTTAAATATATTCATGGGGGATAACAGATAGTTCTTGCTCCTTTTCCTTAAGAAGGAATTAAACAATTGGATGAACATTCTTAATGTCACTCCTAACACAACTGGTGTATTGCTCTTGAAAAAGGAGATAGGGTTTATGGGTGGGTAAGGCAAGGCGTAAATGGTCACATAGCCCAGTTGCCTTGTACATTCTATGATTTTATGGATGTTTTGTTTTTGTAATCATAATGAATAATAATCTGGTGATATAACTAATACTAATGTCTTCTGAGCTAGTGTTGCATTTTTAAAATACCTAATCTGGAAAACTATTTTGCATTGTATACCTGAGTTTCAAGAAGTTTGTTATGATTTTGAAAAATAAATAACACTGTGCGATGAACACACGGTAAACACCACTACAAAATAATCCTTTTATTGCCCACAAAGTTAAGCGCTTTTGGCCAAAAAACAACTGTGGGCTTCTTCAGAACTAACATAAAATCAAAAAGACCATTCTTAAATACTCTTCCCCAATCTAAATCATCCATTCAAAGTGAACCTCCATTTAAAAAAACATTGACATAAGTACTATTGACTAAAACCTAAACAATAAACCTTATATAAATATTGTTTAAATATAATATAAATGTATGTTTATTTACACTTGTCATAATAAACTTTTCTGTGTAAAACAACTTTATAGTTGACACCACTGTTCCACCTTGGTACATTATAAGCATTGAACAAAATCTGCCACTTCAATTCTTTATACTCTAACTCATCCTTTATATGTTCACCTCACAGTGTTATTTATTTTTCTATTTTTTTGTTGCACTGGAACTCAAGGCACAGCTCAGTTTTGGTTATTCACTTTTATGATTTCCCTTTGATGCTTTGTTTTCATTGCCTGCATTACAGCCAAATTACTCAGTTTACATAGTTTATCCTCAAATGTTTTTATTTTCTTACTGACCTCTTTATTTTTATATTTACACATTGCCTTAAATTATTGGTTAACCATAATTTAAATTGTTCCCACTGTTTAGTTAGCTGTGATGAAGACAATGTGTTTTGTTTTACCCTAGTCTCAATATGGTCCCTTAATCATTTTGTAAATCTATTGCTTCTAAAGTAATAAAAATTTAGGATCCAATGTGTAGGTCATAAATATGGGTGTAATATATAGTAGGGTATAGAGTAGCATGATTCTAAACAGAAATAGGTTTATTATTAAAATGCTTAGTCATGTCTGTATGAAGCTTTATAGTGTAAATCCTATTTATTCATGAGTAACTTTTAAAATGAGAAGAATAATATGTAGTCCATACCTGCATTTCCAAGATTCTTACACCTGTTCACTATCCCTGTCATAGTCACATACCTGGCTAAAACTATGCCTAAAGAGGTTAACATACATTCCTAAACTCTTATGTATATACCAGTGACATTGTTCCAGGTCCTTGACCAACTCATAAAATCTTCTTAGAAAGCAGACCAAAATGACAGCTAGATGAAACTGGTTCATCCCTAGTGTTGTTTATGTTTTAACCACAGTAACTCACACACATTTCAGAATTCCATTATAGATAACATACCTATCTAACCTATTGACTTAAGTGGCACAGTTACAATTCCTGAGACCCTTGTATAGGAAAATGTCAACTCGCCTATACCTACCTTGGCCTTTGCTAAAATAATAGATGTCTGCCTATCTAAAATTAAAGTAGTTGTAAGTCTAATATTTACCTCACTGTTACTGAGCTGATAAATGTACATTTGAGAAGAACATCATAACATCATAACTAGTTACAGATGGGGCGGCCGCAGTGCTGCAGTGGTTAGTGTTGCCACCTCACAGCAAGAAGCTCTCCAGTTCGATTCTTGGCTCGGGTGCCTTCTGTGCGGAGTCTGCATGTCCTCCCTGTGCTCTGGTTTCCTGCCACATCCCAAAGACATGCTGTAGGTGGATTGGCCACTCTAAATTGGACGTAGGCATGAGTGCATGCGTGCATGTATGTGCCTTCTGTGGAAGGTTTCAACACTGTAAAACTCCACTGGCAATCATGAGCGGACAGGTGATGCTGTGGTGACCCCTAACCAGGAAAAGCCGAAAAAAGAAGAAGAAGAATCATAATTAGTTACAGATAACAAAATAAATAAGCTACCAAGGAGGTGGCTACCAGCTTTTGTTAAGACAGAAGTGTACAATGCCGGTACATGACAGATATAGCTACCTAGGGTGCATACAACTGGACCCTGATAAAGTTAATATTACAATGCTTTCACCTATTCACCAATTAAACATTCCGCAGCATGTTCTACACTGGAACAATTTAAAAGTAGAAAGTGTTTCATGATAATCGTCAAGTATTTATAATAATCAATAAACTCTTTATTGTATGCTTCAGACAAGGAAAAAAAAAAAAAAAACTTTTCCTCACTCCATAAGTATCAAATTTATACAGAAGAAGAAAAAGAAAATGAAACTAAAAATGTCAAATGAACAAGTATAGCCTCAGCAACCTCAGGAATAAAACAGATGACAAACAGTTTATTACTAAATCTGTATTAATAGATTTTCTGCTCAGTTACAGTAAAGAACACTAAATATGTAGGCTGTACAAATTTAAGTAGCTAGGGCTGCAGCATAGAGTAATTCACAGAACAACAAAGCTGATGACTTACATTGTTTATATCAATTAATAATCTGTCTGTCCCCTTCTACATTACTTCTTTCTTTCTTTTTATTACATTTACCATCCTACTGTTATCCTCAAATGTTAATCACATATTTTCTAACAGTTTAAGATTATTTCATCAACAACATGTTGAAGTGCCACCCTGACCCCATGTGTAAAAATGGGAAAAGGGGGTTGTGGATGGACGGATGTGTGGAGGAATGCATGTATCTGGGTTTCATAACCTAGTCTCACCTAGAATTTTTCTCCTTAATGATTAGGACTAACAACTGATTTGATCTTGTAGTAATTGCATGTCTAAAGGGTATTATAAATATTTAACCAATAGTAATTACAAGTGAGTCAGTTGTTGGACAGGATTCAGCATACCTTGCAGAAAACTTTCCAGTGTCTATCCTCTTGGAGTGAACAGTTCCAACATGTAAACACAAACAGCATCACTCATCTATTAAAAGGCCTTCTGTAGAAAGATGGTCAATGGTAATTAAGAAAGCATTTGCAAAGAACTAAATGGTCAGTGCCCACTCCATTTATATAAGTACCACCTCCTCGCTCTGGTCATCCCATTTCAACAGCACTGTAGCGAGTGCCTCATTGTCCCAATTACAGAAAACACACTCATCAAGAAATGAGAAGGGACACTTGAATGAATCCATCAAGTTAACAATATAAATCATACCTATATGCCCCCTGTTGCCTTAATGACCAAAACAGTGTTTAAAAAAGGAGCAGGTTGTATGTGATATTTTTAGGTCTGCCATTAACAATACATTTAAAATAAAAAAAATGTTTTTACTTGCTAAAACTAAAACTTGGGAATAACTGTGAAAATTAAGAAACTCACAATGAGAAATCATATCTTTCATAAACAACACTTCTAACACACAGAACATTTGGTACAAATCTCAGAAATCAAACTCTTAATTTTGCATTGCACTAAAAA
>NC_056747.1:546617525-546620025 GCF_019279795.1 Protopterus annectens | reverse complement strand
AATTGAATGTTTTGAATAATGAAATTTTAGATGACATTGTTTGAATCTAATGCAGAGAAATATGATACTATTTTTAACAAAGTTGAACGTTATGTTAAGACAAACTTGGATAGAAAACATAAAAAAAATGTATAGGGATGAGAATGATTACATCAAAAAATTAGCTTATCCCTTTCCCAACTCCTATTTTGACACACAAAAGAAGTTTAGTGAGCTAGAACCTCCCCCTGACCTGAACCCACAGGAGGAAAAATAACTCTGTAATGATAATTATGACCATAATTACCCCCCCCCCCCCCAAGGAGTACTGAAAGAATAGAGAACCAGAATAGACAGAGGAATTTTTTTCCACAAGCCCATACTCCGAGAGGGGGAAGGGGTAGGGGAAGGGGAAGAGGATGGTCAAACAGGAGCAGGAACAACTAACAACTATACAAACTTACAGTGATGTATGTGACCAGCTGGTCACCAAATGGTAGTGACAACACATGGGGGAATTATGAATACATTAAGCGGTTTCAAGATTTTTAACTACATGAACATAGTAGTAGATAGTTCACATTTCGGCCTTTTTAAAAGAGTTTAAATTTGTACCCTCTGGCAAGAGAGGAGTAGTAGGCGTTCTTACTAAACTATGACTTTTTACGATAAAGTTAAATTTACAGCTAATATTCAAAAATTAGGACAATGGGTGCAATACTAAAAAAAGCAGGGTCAACATGCAAAAGAAAAGCTTTGTTATTCCTCCCCTCCACCCTATTCTCTCAGTTTTTGAGAAGTCTTGTATGGAGGACATTCATGGAATTTTCAGTTGTAGAAGTAGGAGATTTTATAATATTTCTAGAGAAGAAACAAAATTACTTTGAGAACTCAGGTCTAACCAAAAAATCAGGATTATGAAACCTGACAAAGGTGAGGCTGTAGTTTTGTTTGATAAAATGGACTATAATAACCACCTCCTTGAGATTTTTTTATGATACTGATAAATATCAGTTGACATCTAAAAATGAAGTTTTTCTGATGCGTAGAAAAATACAGTTCTTTCTGGAAGACTCACTATTACAGGGAGTGATTAATAAAAATTTGAATTTTTGAAATGTAAACACCCTACAATACCTTTAGCTTTTGGAGTCCCAAAGGTCCATAAGGACATCCTGCACCCTCCTTTCACGGTTATTATACAGCCCATAGTAGCACTACATATTCATTGGGTATATTTGTGGGTAGGTTGCTTAAGGACCTTATAAGGCCTATTGACTATTTGTTGAAAAGCTCTTGGGACTTTCTAATGAAAATTGAAGCCAACTGGTACAGTGAGACATGTAGTTTTTCTACCATAGATGTTAAATATTTATTTACGTCTATACCCCATCACGATGGACTGAATTTGTTTCATGAAGCCTTAAGGGAATTAACCCCACTAAGTGACACTATGATGAATTTTTTGATGGACACTATGGAATATATTTTAAATAACAACTAATTCATGTTTGAAGGAGAATTTTTTAAACAAATTAAAGGGGTAGCAATGGGTGCAAGTTGCGCACCCATATTCGCAAATTTAGTCCTGTACACATGAGAGAAGAGATACATCTTTAACTCAGAATTTCCTAAGGATTGGTTGACCTAGTTTAGACACCTAGATGATATCTTTATTTTATGTAAATTGACTTGCAAAACTGACATAATTTTGGATTACTTGAATAATATTAGTGGAATTTTCCAATTTACAGTATTTGAAACTGAAACTAGTATTGACTATCTAGATGTAACTTTATTTAAAGATAAACCTAATAATAAACTTGGTTAAACATTTTTTAGAAAAGACAGTTTCTCCAATAGTTACCTAGACTACCAGAGCAACCACCCAGGACAAGTTAAGAAAAATATTTTCAAGGGACAATTGGTCCGAACAGCTAGAATGTGCTTGGAATTGGATAGTTTCTTAACCGAAGTTAACATCATTACAGACATGTTCATGGAAAGAGGTTACCCCCACAACTACTTAACAAAAATAGCACAGGAAGTTATATCAGGTTGGGGTAATAGGTACAAACCTCTTTTGAACACCAATAGTGGTTTGATATCTAAAAGGATGGGGACAGATGGAACTTTCAATTTTCAAACCAGTATGGTGCTATCTTTTGGTACGGGTAGTCAGGAAGTGAAAAATATAGTAACAAAAAAATTGAATTATTTCATCGGTTTCATAGGTTCATACTAAGCTAACTGCCCTTGTGAGCCATTTTAAGCTTAGCCAGTTATCCCTTGTGAGACTCAAACCCTGCACCTTGTGTTTGTAAGGCAAATACCTTAACCATTAGGCCACCCTCCCAACTTGTCCTGGGTGGTTGCTCTGGTAGTCTAGGTAACTATTGGAGAAGCTGTATTTTCTAAAAAATGTTTAACCAAATTTATTATTAGGTTTATCTTTAAATATTTTTAAGAGCAACCCAGAAATACTTGAAACTATAGGACAAGCCCCTTGCTTTGTCTATAA